>NC_142806.1:56356084-56495879 GCF_049724085.1 Artemia sp. Qi Xiang Cuo | reverse complement strand
CCCACACGCACACACATCAGGGGTGGGGGGAGATTAACATTTTAATGTCTCTGACATACACTTTTACGGTGTTGAAAAATGTCGAAAAGGCTAATTCATTAACCTATAGAAAAAAGGTTTTATTTTCTATGTGAAATAAGCATTATTTCATGAATTATCGAGTAGACGCGGCGCATGCACCGCTCGCACACACACACACACGCACACACATCGGGGGTGGGGGGAGATTAACATTTTAATATCTCTGACCTATAATATCTCTACCTAAACCTAGTTAAACGGTAATTGGTTTGGTTAATAGAACATTATACGCAACATTTATTATTATTTCTTTATTTACGTATTGGAAATAACATTTTAAAATTAGAATAGCCAAGGCTTTTGATGTTTTGAATATTCTCGTTTATTTGATTGAAATTGTTTAATTATAAAATAAAATAATAACCTTTCGAGATTTAGGTCTCGTTAGATTTCAGTCAGGGAGATTAACATTTTAATATCTCTGATATATACTTTTACGGTGTTGAAAAATGTCGAAAAGGCTAATTCATTAACCTATAGAAAAAAGGTTTTATTTTCTATGTGAAATAAGCATTATTTCATGAATTATCGAGTAGACGCGGCGCATGCACCGCTCGCACACACACACACACGCACACACATCGGGGGTGGGGGGAGATTAACATTTTAATATCTCTGACCTATAATATCTCTACCTAAACCTAGTTAAACGGTAATTGGTTTGGTTAATAGAACATTATACGCAACATTTATTATTATTTCTCTATTTACATATTGGAATTAACATTTTAAAATTAGAATAGCCAAGGCTTTTGATGTTTTGAATACTCTCGTTTATTTGATTGAAATTGTTTAATTATAAAATAAAATAATAACCTTTCGAGATTTAGGTCTCGTTAGATTTCAGTCAGGGAGATTAACATTTTAATATCTCTGACATACACTTTTACGGTGTTGAAAAATGTCGAAAAGGCTAATTCATTAACCTATAGAAAAAAGGTTTTATTTTCTATGTGAAATAAGCATTATTTCATGAATTATCGAGTAGCCGTGGCGCATGCACTACTCGCACACACACACACACACACATGCGCACACACTAACAGGCACAGACCTACACACACACCAACACACAAACCCGCATACACCTCGGGGGTGGGGGGAGAATAACATTTTGTCGTCTCTGACCTATAATATTTCTACCTAAACCTAGTTAAACGGTAATTGGTTTGGTTAATAGAACATTAAACACAACATTTATTATTATTTCTTTATTTACATATTGGAATTAACATTTTAAAATTAGAATAGCCAAGGCTTCTGATGTTTTGAATATTCTCGTTTATTTGATTGAAATTGTTTAATTATAAAATAAAATAATGACCTTTCGAGATTAGGTCTCGTTAGATTTCAGTTCAATGTCTTCTTTTGCTTTGAATATTCTCGTGTATTTAGTTGAAATTGTTTTATAATAATAAAATAATGAGCTGTTGAGGTCCAGTTTGAACTTCCTGCATTCAAAATTTGGTCCAAATTCAGGATCTAGATCCACACTTCTAATCCCCCTCCCCCACCTTCTAAGAAATAAATAGATCTCCACACACGTGACATGTATGTGTACAAATCAACTAGAATAATCTTCCT
This sequence comes from Artemia sp. Qi Xiang Cuo, assembly GCF_049724085.1. Classification (NCBI taxonomy): domain Eukaryota; kingdom Metazoa; phylum Arthropoda; class Branchiopoda; order Anostraca; family Artemiidae; genus Artemia; species Artemia sp. Qi Xiang Cuo. Next base: position 56,494,214 of record NC_142806.1, on the reverse strand, counting down.
CACTGAATTTGAGGATGCTCAAGGCTGTATGAATCAGGATTTTATTTCATATTTATATATTTTATTTGGTATTCCACTGGTAGCGTTGATTTTTACCAAAGCTGATGTTTATAAAGGTTTTAGTAATAGCTTAAGACCATTAAAACTGGTAAAACAAGGCGAGTACATGTCCCGCAGACGATGTTTGAGTTCCAATAAAACTGGTAATTTTTGAATTGTATACAGGCCTATAAAATTTGTAACACCCTGAAGGTTCCTGTATCTCATTAGCCTAAATATATGCATGCTAATTCAGTTATATTGTGCCGCAAATTTTTTACATGTCCATCATGAAATAACATTATTCACCGCATGCATATAATGAGTCGATTTACTAAATTATTAAAATATTTTTAGAATATCTGTTTAAAACTTAAGTCGATAATCACAGCTAGGTTGCCAGATTACTTATTTGCTTTGGAATGGGGTGCGAGACGAATTACAGTTGATATTTTTTCATTAAATGATTCAATTAATCCCGTCTCAGTCTTATCCAGAGTTTCATCCAATTTTGCGCGTTTTTGCTGCGATGGTTGATCAACAACATTCTAAAATGACACAATTTAATTAGGTACTTCAATTTTTACTTATTCAGAATATTAATGGAGGGCACTGGGCCTATCAATTGAATAGTACCAAACACAAAAAGTTGACAATTATAGATTTTTTTTATATGCATAGCTTTTAAAACTTTTTATATACCTAAATTGCGAAATACTTAAAATCACAGAAAAAAAGAAGAAGGAAGACTCCGACATAACCTAAACCAAAAAATTATTAAGTATATGAAGGGGGTCACCCTCTAGTCAATATCTCGCCCCTTTACGCTAAAGTTTTTTTTTTTAGCCTTTTAAAAAGAGGTATCTATTCTAATTAACCGGCCTTTGTGATTCAAGAGTTCGTGATTTGAACAAAATTCGAACTTTAGCGTAAAGAGCGAGGTATTGACTAGGGGGTAAACCCCTTAATACATGTGATAAAACGTATAAATATAGAATTTTCGTTATGTAAGTTAATTCGTTAGTTAATTCATAACTTAATTTCGAAAAAGTCATTTAGCCAACAAATTTGTAAACATGCTCTTCTTAATCAGATACTGAGAAAACATCCCTTTACAGGTAGAAGAATGTAGTGATTTGATTATTTTATTGGTGAAACTACCCGTCCTGTTTGAATATTAACACCTTTTTTCAGGTGGAAAGGATGAAAAACGATTTGATTATTTTTATAGCGAAACTGACTGGCCCTGTTTTTGAATATTTACCGAAATTTGATGAAAAAAAACAGGGACTTTTTAATTAGAATACGAAGCTTTTTTGAAAGCGGTAACAGCTTTAGCGTAAAGAGCAAGATATTGAGGAGAGGGGCGACCTTTCATATCTGCCGAAACTAATATGCAAATTCTATTTTAATTTTTCATATACAATGAGCCAAAATCAAAGTGAACCTGCCTCTCTCTTTTTTGAATATTTACTAAAATTGAAACACATAGACTGTTTAATTAACATATGAAGCTTTTTAAAAGAGCTAACAGCACGGTAAAAAAAAGCGTAAGTAAGGAAATTCTTCCTTAACTTAATGGCGAGACAAAAAATAGATTTCTTTTTATTATAATAATTAGAAAATTGTACTTACCAGAAGTCGCTTAGAATATTCCATATTTATGTAAATGATTGCAAAAATATTGATACTAGTAGATTGAATGAACTATTCAAACTGTAGAAAGTTCTAATCTGAAACCTGAATATATACAAAAAAATAATTGAATATATTGGCAGCTAAAAAAGACGCACCGGTTTTTCTGACACGGATTTACCCTAAAAAAAGCATGTATATCATGAAATAGAAATCTAGTCCACGTAAATTATGTAAAAAAAACTTGTCCTTTATAGCATATTATGCAAATCCCAAGTAGCACAAGATGGAACATAGTATAATGCCATGTGAGGGAGCTCTGAATCTCTTTGAAAAGGTGAAGAGCTTCTATAGAATAATGTTGAAATTGCTATGGCAGTACGCAAATAACATAGAAATTGCTAGGGCAGTACGCAAAGTATAACATTGATTACTACTAGCTTCCAGTATATGAAGGCTTAATGGAGTTAAAGGAGAAGGATAAAGAATAAAAGTAAAGGATAAAAATCGGGGTGAGTTTACCTCCATATCTTGGGCTAAAGCAAGTTTAATTGATTATGTTTTGGTGGATATTCGCTGGGATCCGAATGCCCTTAATGTGGATGTGCTTAAGCTAGTAGGATCGGACCGTCTACTGGTATTTTTAGAAATTAGATCAAGGAGTGCTCCCCACAGGAGGGATATTTCAAGGGAAAATCGTATTTATAAAAAAATGCTATACGTCAGATACGAAGGGAATGGTCCACAGAGGAAAAGGTTAGATTATGTGAAGCGTTTTCAGAGGATGATGTAGCTATAAGGCTAAGTGATTTAGAGAAGATAAACAACCAAGATAGATTGATCGAAGAGTTCATGGAGATTTTACATGACATAGCAGTCCCAGTTCTAGGAAATAAAGGAGGTTGTAAGGATTTTGAAATTTTGATGAGGAATGTAGAATAAAAAAATTAGAATTGATTAAAGAATTGGAGATTTTGAGGGAAGAGGAAAAAGAGGAAAATAGGCTTAGACTAGTAACAAGGTTTAAAAATGTTCGCCGGGAGTATAAACGTCTTTTAAAACAGAAGAAAAGACTGGCTTTATGAAAGAAGAAGAGGAAATCCCCATTATGTATTTCCACGCAATAAACTTTAGGACCCGGGAACACCCCGCTGGATATCAAATCACTCCCCGTCTCTGATTTTAACATTAGTAGTTGGTTGGGGGATTGACGTTTCACCAACTCGGGGTAGAGGGGCGGATTCCAGTTGGTGAAAAACATCCACAGGCTCATGCGTTCCCTACTTTCTAAGTCCCTAAATACATTCCCGGTTTATACCTTTAACAACAGATAATCTGTATCCCCATAGTAAACTTGAACCTCCACCTTCCTTAGCCAATGCACCTTGCACACATTGTAAAAAAACGACAACACGAGCTTTTTGAAAACTTCAAGTACTGAACTACCTCCTGCTATATTCTTGTTCAGTACCACATTTCTCTATTTCCTGTGTAGAAGAACCATGCCAGCCTCTATGCTCGTGAACGATGTCAAATTGGGGTCGGCAATAATTCGTTCACATTCTTGAGGGTCAGTCACGACGTCGCAACGAGATCTGTTCTGTACGCTTTCACAAATTTTGCCAAACGCTGAATTTAGAATGAGTTTGTACATTTCCTTCTCTACTTTACTGTTTGTCCGAAAGCGTATATCAACAAAGGTGTCGATAAACGTCTTTAAGTAGGGTTTCTGACTGAATTGCAGGACCCTATGTATTTTGGTGATCTTGAATACATTGTTCACCATCCAGTGGAAAAACACATGGTGAACAACGATATTCTCCTTAGGGTCCAGATCTGCAATCAGTTTTTGCTTGGAGGGGGTCCAGTGCAACCCCATATCCTCAACCAATGATCGATTGTAGGGGCTCAGTGAGTCCCTGCTCACAGGTCGATTGATACAGGGAAAAACAAAATCTCTGACTGAATCATAAAGTGCCAATGGAATGTGCCCGTCAATTTCAAAGAACCATCCTTGTGGCCCATTGTCCACGACGGTGGTAATGTCGGGGAACTCACAAGGATTTTCAAGCCATTGATAGTTCCCACACGGCAAAGAGTAGTGAAACATTTACGAGAGATAAAATGAGTTCATGTCCAAGAACACTGTATTTGACTTTACACCGGTGTTGCTGTTTAGTCTGTTTGGATCAGTTTTCAAAACACAATCCCCATGACGAACATACCCATCCCACAATGATCTTTCTACAAAAAGGTGTTGATCCACGTCGGTGATTAGACCTTTTCCTCCCTACTAATTTTAAAAATTAAGTCCATTACCACATGTGGTCTTGTAAAATATTAGCCTTTATCTATTCCGAACTCTGAATTAATTTGGTCTGTATTCTTGCAGACTATGTCTAACAGTTAAAACCTCACTGGTGAAGTAAAGTCTACAATAACCCCAACCATTTTTACAATTCCCCTTAAACCACACCTTCTTGACAAACTCATATTCCTCGGCTGTGCATTCACTCTTCGCGAGTGAATTATAGAAAGCTTCAATTGGAGGTAGTTTCATCTCACTTAAGCGAGCGCCAGAACAGTAACTGTCATATGCATATACAACTTTACAGGTCAAAAGGTAATGTAGTTCACTGTCTGGAATGTGCTTTTTAAGCAGAGGAAAACAATCAAAATTGTCGCTTTTCTGCACTTGAATCAATTGACTCAATGCCTTGGAAAAAAAACTAAAGGAATCTAAAAACCTGATTTTATTCCAGCACGTATGCTCATTATTTACTACCTGCCATTTCAACTCGAAAAGCACCAACTTCTCGGCCGATTTGGGAATGATGTTATAGGTAAATAAATTATTTACCCATGGACTATCTACTCCTCCTCTCTCCCTGTGCATACGTGCCAGTGCCGGTAAAATAAATTTTAAATCAAAATTTGAATTGCGAATAAAAACTGGAATAAGAAACTGCTGGCTAACGTTTATGTTACACGATTGATGCGCTACCCCTCTAAAATTACTACCCCCAGAGGATATTTCCGGCCACAAGTGATCGTAGTCTCTGACTTTCCCCCTTCCCGATCTTTTCCCGCTCGTCTCCTTATCACCCGCTTCAAACTCCCCCTGACAAACCCATTATATTTTTTTATTTTTAATCGCGAGACGATCCTCTGCAGACAGCACCATAGGGTAATTCGTATTTCTCAAACGAGAAATAGTGCCATTAGCTGTGCCAATTAATTTAGTCAGTGTCTTGATCATGCACTCTCCCTCATCCAGTGTTTCAACTATTTCTAAAAACTGCAGAGTATTAGAACAGTCTCCTTGTGTTTAGGCGTAGGAGACTGCAATGGCTTGATGTTCTTTGATTCGGTTTGGAAATCGAGGATCATTCACTTCCACCAGCTTCGCTTCACAATCCAGTGAGATTTTATTGCTCTGGAGAAGGGTGTTTTGGAAATTTTTAAAACGTAAAATGGCCCTATCTCCTGAAACTGTTTCCACTGACTGGTAGTCATGCCGTCTACAGTGCTTCATATGATTTTGCAACTTTAATTCTGTCCAAAATCGAGACAGGCATGTCGGACAGTGGAAACGTACCCCGTTATTCTAACCCTCCCCCAGAGCTCTACTGATGTCTGTAATTGGGTTAAAATGGTTAGTTGAATTGGCTAGGTCACTAGATGGTGGTGTGTACAACAGCCAAACCCAGTGTTTGACCAATTCAATCGACGGACCTCTTACTGGGAACACCACCCTCTTCTTTTTAGTACGAACCCCATCTTTACATTCAATTTCATACTGAACCACAGTAGCACCGATATTACAATGGGCATTGGCCATTTTGAAAATATCAATAGACCTGAGTGTTACTGGGTATTTCCCCTCTAAACAAGAAAAGTCTACAATGGGAAAATTGGACCCCTCCTTCCCATGTACAGCCCAGTGATCTAAATTCATCTTGGTATCGTCATTTCGTAGAGGCTGAAATGCTGATATGAGGAAAGCGTACTTGAAACATTTTTTACCTGTTTCAAAACAGATCCGCTGGACACCTTTACATCCTTTTAGATCGTGATTATATTTTAAAACAATTGCCCCCTCCCCATGCCCCCCTCTTAAAATAAAATATTTCTTAAATTTACAAATATTAACGCTTAAATTTTCAACATAAAGAACTACAGAACCGCTCCCATTTTCGGTACAATTCTCGAGATGCGTAATAATATGACCTATCCACTCGGAAAAAACACCCTCATAATTCTCTAAATTTGGATAGACCAGTCGCATCTCGGTGTGTACATAATGATGGTAAATCTCACTTTTTCCCTCATTTAAATAAAACACCATTAAAACAATAGAAACCTTAATTGAATCCCTACCTTCTCCTCCCCACAATTAAATTTTGTTTTCTGGCAGTGCATTAGTTCTATCTACATATTCATAAACGATTTATATAGGGTCAAATAAATAATTACCGCACTAAAGCGAATTAAACGGGTCTTCAAAGGTTGCAGTGTAGACAACTCTTTTATTTAAAATTATATTTGAGAGTTGAAATTCGGGAAATGTCGTCAAATGGATATTACCCTCCCCCACCTCCTCCTCCTGTATATTATTATTATCACCACCCCTCCCCCACATTGTTGCATAATAGGGCTATGGGAAGGCACTTCATTCGATTGAAGTGGAAGTATGTTATCAGTGGGGGGATGGTTCCCTGTTAATTCATTGGAAAAATCCTCTAAAATTTGTAAGGTGTTTGGACTCAAGTACCCCTGCTCAACTCTGCTATTATCAACATTTAAAAAAAAAAATCCATTAAAAACTCATCAATGTTATCAGTAATTTCAAATGAATTAACGATACCCTGCTGTGACATTTCACTGTTGTAGAGCTCCATAGGCGCGTCTTCTGCTTCTCCAACTGACGAGTAGGAGGGAGATGGCGAGTATGGAACCAGAACAACCTATAAATGAAAAAATAGCTTATTTTCAATGTGTCTAAATCACCCTATTTTTAAGAAATTGGATTATTATTTAAAAACGTGTTGCTTAGCAGTAGCATTTAGTGCTCTACTATATATATATATATCCTGAAAGTTCCAGGTTAATACAATCTAAAAGATGACATAGAAGGTTTTGATTTTGTTCAAACAACCCCCCCCCAAAAAAAAATAATTCATATTAATACTCTTTATCTGCATTGAAATAAAACCACGGTCTTTACTTGATAGCCCCCAAAACTCTTTCCGTTAGAGAATTGTGTTGAAATAAAAGCAGTTTATAACGCAAACAATTTTCAATGTGTGTGTGTGTGTGCAAGGCAGAGCAATTTCCACTATTTAATGCCCCCCTCCAACACGCCCCCGGCCCGCCGCAGCGTGCCCCCACGGTGCTTCCCGAGCTTCGCGGCGCTTCTCGGCCGCCGAAAGCAGGCGTGTAAAGGGGTGCCTACACATTTTGTTAAGAGCAATTTCAACATGAGCGTTTACAGAGACTGTGTAGAGAGTGTCCAAGTGCCGAGAGCACAGGTGCTGGTAATTCGCTCTCTACAGTATAAAATTTATACTGTAAGAGTGGAAAAAAATGCAATGTCGTGTATATCCGACAAAGTCTATGTGCTCGAGAATGGTGTAAGTGTACTGCCACATGGCCACTACCGTATTTCAGACCGAGTTGAATGCATAGAATATCGCAATCAACTTGGTCTGGATAAATTAACCTAACCACTAACCCAACCTAACCACTAACCACTAACCTTTCATAAATTAACTAACACAACCACTAACCTTTCATAAATTAACTAACCTAATCTCACCATAACCTCACCATAACCTAACCTAACCTGTAGCAGCAGCAGTGACGACAAATAATGCATACAGTTTTTTCCACATCGCCCCTGGGGGGTGAGGGGTCCCGCCTGCAGCCACCCCCGCGACTCCCGGGGGTTGGGGAGTCCCGCCCGCGGCCGCCCCCGTGGCTCCCCCTAGGGTGGAGGGATCCCTTTTAAATTCATAATGTTCAACTGTGCTATTTTCAAAAGTTCATGTTCCAAGTGTTTTTTTTGTTTTTTTTTCAAGTGATTTACTGTACAAATAGTGTGTGTGTGTGTGTGCTAATGTACAAAAAGTGTGTGTTTCCGTAAAAAAAGTGTGTGTTTGTACAAATAGTGATACTGAACAAAAAAAGCGATTTTTTAAGACAATGAGTGTTGTTGTTGTTGTTGTTGTTCTTGATGAACAAAAAGTTATCTTAATGTTTAATACTAAATTGTTGAACACCTGATAGATTGAAGGAAATATAATATTCTTTCTGAAAATTTTTTACCCCCCCCCCAAAAAAAAAAAAACCCTTCTATTCAGACAAAATTTTGCTGTAGACTAAGTTATTTGCAAGCTTGGGGAATTAAAGATTGAAACGGAAGTTACCCCAAAAATATGATTCATAAGAAACTGTAAATTATTTCCTATAGGGGGGTTGGATAGGGGGCTATAATTTTTAAATGATAATACCTCTTTTTTTATTGAAAGCAGGGATGCCAAAAAGATAGTTATTTTTTTCATTCACAGTGGAGACGGAAAAGAATGATATCAAATTCCCTGGGAAACCATTGAAATATTTTGATAGACCCAGGGCCCCCCATTGGGACTTATTCATTGTCTTGGATATTTTGCGATTTCTCATAGGCTACTGGCCTAATTTGGCTTTTATTATTATTTTTATTATTTATTTATTTCTAACCCACACTTTACAGAGGTACAATACGTCAAGTATCACAAAGAAAAACACATAAAATACAACACAAATTAATATATAAATCAAAGATTACCAGTTACAGAGTAACACATAAAATTTAAAAGAAACTAAAACAAAAGAGAAATAACATGAAAGGAGGGGGAAAAGAAGAAGAGAAGAAAAACTCACTTTTGTGTGTGATCCCTTTTAATTTGATTCTTTGGATCCTATTTAATGCCACGGCGAATCTATGACTCAGTTTTCATAATTTGAGGCATTTCTGATGACAATTTTGACAATTTTGTTGTTGTCTTTGTACCCCCTTACTCATACTCTCATTTTTTTTTTCAAGGAACACTAAGGTGTTTAACGTTATTTTGCGTGTTTGTTTGAACCATATAGTGACCTAGTAAATTATTAAGTAAATTTTTTTTTTAATGTAAAGCTGAGACGGTATCCTATCAAGGTGATACCCAGAGGGGGGGGGTAGGGAGGTATTACATTTAAATGATAATATCTCGAATTTTTTTTTTATTGAAAGCACGGATGCCAAAAAGTTTTTTCTTTTAATTTAAAGCTGAGACGGCATCCTATCAAGGTGGTATCCAGAGGGGGGAGGGTATGGAGATATCATATTTAAATGATAATACCTCGATTTTTTTTTGAAAGCAGGGATTCCAATAAGTTAATTATTTTTTGTTATTTAAAGCAGGGACAGTATCCTATCAAGATGGTATCCAGAGGGACGGGGGGGGGCATAGGGAGTTATTATATTTAAGTGATAGTACCTTGATTTTTTTTATTGAAAGCAGAAATGCAAAAAAGTTGAAAAGTTGACAAAAATTTACAAGATTTTTGTGAGTTATACTTGAAATAGCACTTGCACAGTTTTGTCGTCCAAAGGGAAAGTGACGCATGCATCCGACCCGTTTTTTTTATAAGTACCAGGCAGATTCGCACTAAAACGAATTGGTTTGACGAGAGCAACATTGACATCCCCACTTAACGTTGCGCTCGATTGATAATGGTGCCATTGTTCCAGTGCCCAAGTTACATTAAAAGGCCAGGTCATAATAAAAGCTTTCAATTTGGGAGGTTCAAGCAGGAGTCTTTGACAGTCTTAAGACCACAGGGTACTAGATGTTTCAACGTTCTTACGTATCTGCAGTGGTTTAAAAAATTCGATCACCCCACAAATGATGACCAAAAATATGCACAAATATAAAAAAATTTACATTTGGAACATTAGAATACTTTTTTTTTAAGCTTTGAAGAAAAGCAAAAAAGGCTAAATACCCCTAACTACGCTTGAAAGCTATTTTAAAAAGAAACTCTTTGGAGATTTCCATTGATATGACCATAGCAGAAGCTTTGAGCCTGGGCGGGGATCAAAGAGGAGTCTTTGAGTATTTTGACCACAGGTGATATATTGTTTCGACTTTCTTAAATTTGGTAATTTTTGTAAGCATTTGGAAATCAAAGCTTAAACTCAATAACTGATCCTAAGTCTCCTGTCATTTTGCTTGGATTAAAAGTGACGAACTAGAAAAAAAAATTCAACATCTTCATGGAGCTACTTCAGTCAGCATATTATTTCATTTAATTACATTTAAAACGGATGAGCTTTTCTTTTTTTATCTAAGAACATAGTTGGCACTTCATTTTTCTTCATACCGAATAAACCATTAAGTGTCTTTTGTTTCAGTGTAATTCAAGTGTTCTCGTGTGAAGTGTTCATCATGTATTTTTCAATTTGATAAATTTACTTCTTTTAGATGCAGTTTATAATTTAGCTGATATTAGGTATTTATGATTTTATAATTTGGAATGAATCCCCAAAATAAAAATGAATAATATCCAAAAGAGCAGCCAAAAGCAATAAAAAAAGCACCAGTTCAGCCTTAGCCAACATGACATATTCTATAAAGAAGACAAAAAAACTTTAAAATTTAGTGTTTTTTATTTGTTATTAAAACCAGTTTTTAATACAAGGAAGGCTTTTTAGGAATCCAAAAAAAAAATCCATATCAAAGTCACCCATTCCAACTGTTTTAAAGGTGACAAAACAGCTATGGCAAAGGGTGTTATGAAGAAATTATGCTTCTAAGTTCAAACTTATATTCAAATTTTTTACCCACATAACTGACAAATTTTTTGATATGGTATTTGAAGTTCTGTATGCAGTAATGCTCGATGAAAAAAACAGTACTAATTTCGATAATTATTTATGTTAAGAATATATAGCTAATAGATACTTCAACTATTATACAAGGGTTCTGAAACGCCACAGCCATTTCATTTCTACCAGATATCTACTTCTCTTGATGCATAACGGAGAAGACCAGTTTCCAGCCAGTGACTTGTGAAGTTTTGAACTCATGAATAGGCTCAAATCTGTTGTAAATTTAAGCTTTGATTTGAGAAAGACTGATTAAAACATTAATGTTTGATGTCAACATTGATCGTGCCGGCGGCGCGTCGCCAACATCTTACCGGTGGCGCGGCGTGCTGTTTTGGCCCACCGCCACCGGTCTTTCCTCATCGGCGTGGCGCTGGGGTCTAGCTATATGGCCTGTTTTCCTGTTTTTCGGTCCTATTTTTCCGAGCTGTTTTCAACTGTGAAAAGACCCCCTGAGCTTTGGCTGTTTTACTTTTAACATCTTCAAGACATCCAACGTCTTTACTAACAATACTACCAAGGTAAATGAAGTTATCCACACAATCTATCATTTTTTTACCCAACATCACCTTTTCATCTTTACTTGTTCCTAGTCTAGCACCAAACCTATTCTAGCACCCTGAACTCGTAAAATCTCTAAAAGCTCGTTTATTTTGCTCTCACCTTCATCTAAAATGCTTAAATCATAAGCAGAATCTAAGTCAAAGAAAGTTTTTATTCCCCTAGTGATTCCTTGTTCTCCCAGTGCCTTTCCTACGCTGCTTAAGACAAAGTCCATCAAAATGATCCATATAGATTGGGAGGAGCTAAGCACAACCCTGCTCAGCTCGTGTTTTAATACGATATCAGCTGCTTGCCTCATTTCCTACCTTAACCGCAGCAGTGTTATTCTCGTATATAGCACTAATTGGATTTGTCTGGTATACCATTCAAGGATAAGATCTTCGCTAAAGCTCTTCTATCGACAGGATCGAAATTTTGCTCATAATCTATAAAACTAAGGATAAAAGGTTTTTGATAAATCAGGCACTTATCAATTATTAACCTAGGAGTGAAAATTAGGTCGACACATCCTCTACGCTTTTTAAACCACACTATTCTTCTCTGTAAACTTTGTGTACAGTATCTCTAAGTTTAAATAGTATCATCATACTATGTAATTTGCTACCTACAGAAACCTGGCTAATGCCTCCAAAATTACCACCCTTGCTCTCATCACCTTTCTTATGTAGGGGTTTAATTAGGGTTTTCTTAAAGTCGTTAACTTTTCTTATAAGTTCCTTCCCTCTTTTCAAAAATCATATTCATAATCTTTAGTAACTTATTTCTAACCTCATAGCCATCAAATTTCAAAAACTCTTTTACACACTATCGGCACCAGGGGCCTTATTATTTTTTAATTCTTCTAGTATTGTCACTAGTTCTTCCTCACAAAATAAATCTTCTTCAGATCCAAGGCATCACGAACTTTTTTTATTTTCCTCAGTATCTTTTCCTTTAACTCTACCCCAGTTTAGCAAACTCTCAATTGTTCTGTATATGAAAGGGGCTGTCCCCTCCTCAACGCATCACTCTTTACGCTAAAGTTTTTTATTGTTTTAAAAAAAAGTTGTGACTCAGAGTCAAACTTTAACGTAAAGAGCGAGGGGTTGAGGAGGGGGCAGCCCCTTTCATATACGGAATAATTTCTGTTCGTTTTAAGTTTTAATGTCGCTCCTTACTTTCAGTTAAAAAAAAAAAATTATTTAATTTCTGAACGTTTTTGAATTAATGCAGCTTTGATTTTGGCTCACAGTGATAATTAAAATGAATAATTAAAACGAAATTTGCATATTAATTTTCCTTTTTTTTGGTAAATGGCTTTCTCGAAATTTTGTTCTGACGTAACTTACGAACTAGTTTACGTAACGAACTTCTATACTCGTATAATTTTATTACGTATATTAGGGGGTTTGCTTCCTTCTTTAATACCTCGCTTTTTACGCTAAGTTCAAATTTTGTTCCATTTCCTTAAGAATGACCCCTTAATCACAAAGGCCGTTAATTAGAAAAAATACCTGTGATGAAAGTACAAAAAAAACTTTATCGTAAAGAGTGAAGTAATGAGTCGGGGGCGAACCCAATCATATACGTATTCATTTCTGTTAGTTTTAAATTTGATGTTGCTCCTTACTTTCAGTAAAAAAAAAAAAATTATTATTTAATTTCTGATCTTTTTTAAAAATAATGCTGGTGAATCCAGCACCCTCTTCATAACAATATCCCTTCCAGCATGAAAACTTGTCTCCATGAAAAGATCCTCCGACTTAAAACCTCGAACCACCCACCCCCCCCCAGCTACCAAAAAAATCCCCCTGAAAACTTCTGTATACTTCCCAATAACCAATAGTATATGTAAATATTGGGCAAAGTTCATAACTTGCAGACCTTCCCCCGGGGACTGTGGGGGATTAAGTCATCCTCAAAGACATATTTATTGAATTTTTAGACCATGTATAACAAAAGAGTTATCTCAAAATTTTGATCGGATGACTTGGGGAAAAAGTGAGCGTGGGAGGGGGCCTAGTTGCCCTCCATTTTTTTGGTCACTTAAAAGGGCACTAGAACTATTAATTTCTGTTCCAATGATCCCTACTGCAATATTCTAGGACCACTGGTTCGATGCGATCACCCCTGGAAAAAAAAAAACACGCATCCGTGATCGATTTTCTAGCAAAAAGTAAAAAATTCCACATTTTTGAAGATAGGGACTTGAGACTTTTATAGCAGGGTTCTCTGATACACTGAATCTGATGGGTTTTTTTTTCATTAAAGTTCTGTAACTTTTTGGGGGTGTCTTCCTCTTTTTTGGAAATTCTCTTAGAATTTTCTCATGTATCTTTTGATTTGTCTGACTCAACTTGATGAAACTTATATTTTTGAAATCAGCATAAAAATCTGATTCTTTTGATGTACCTATTGGTATCAAAATCCCTTTTTTAAGTGTTTCGGTTACTATTGAGCCGGGTCGCTCCTTACTTACACTTCGTTACCACGAACTGTTTGATCTAGTTCTTTTCACAATTTACCGAGAGGAGTCTGTGTGTTTGAAGACAAGTCGAAGCAGGAGTGAGTGAGCGAGACGGAACGACAAGAATATGTAAATCACAAAAGTAATTTTCTGGAAATTAAATGTCATAATACCACAGTGATAACTGGAATTCTTTAATTTGACTAATGTTTAATATATCAAGAAATAAAAGAGTTTCTGTTTTTGAAAGATTTTGAAATCTTGCAGGGTGATGAAGGAAAATACCAAGAATTCTTACAGCTTCATTTTGTATTACCTGGAGAGGTTTAAGATAAATTGGAAATGTATTTAAATAAATTATTGGATAATATCTTAGGAACATTCTATTAATAAATGACAAACAATGTTGACAGTTGGAAAAAGAAAAACATGTTTTTCTCGATGTAAACAACCTAAGTTTTGGGGTACTTTTATACGCAGATGATCAGAATGACTACGGAAAGATAATATCTCATCAAGTATAATTACCAAATACCTATATTTCTTAACCCTTTTGATCCTACCTCCAGAAATAACTAGCTCATCAGTTCCGATTTTAACAATTCCTTGCTTAGATCTTCCCAAGACCATTATTTCTGTCTTAAGCAATTTTGGACCGAAAAAATTAGGTGAAAACCCCTGGATAATTAAATTCATTTCCATGTCTAATTTTCAATCACCAATGGGAGGGGGGAGGGGGGTAGCTTCAACGGATTACATCCCCGGCGTCATTCCAGAAATATTACAATTATGCTCTTTAAATCACCCTAAAACATATGGTGTGTTTTGATCGACCTCACTAGTTTACCGTGGATTGAAGGTCCTATAGAGGTTTATTGGGGGAAAATGATAAGGTAAATTAAAGAAAAACAATTCTGCATTTCCTGTCTCCAAACCGATGGTGCCTAAATTAGCTTAAATTTGTTTTCTGCATAGGGATCCCCATAACCTCGTACAACATACTGACTCTTGATTTACCTTGATCCTAAAACGTAAATGAATTTAATTCTCAAAGTGACTTATAGTGTTAATACGTAGAGGTGGATCTGAGTTATAAAATTCTTTGCCTCTCCTATCCTCCCCCCCCCCAAAAAAAAAAATTTGAAGTCCTCCCACCTCTTCCCCTTTTCTTTTCCTACACCAACTGAAATGTAACCCCATTTCTCAATCGATTCCCCAAATATCACAGATATGTTATTTTGATAATCTCGATGCAAAAAGTGTAGATTTTTTTAGCCCTACCCTCTCCTCCAAGCCATCGTTTATAGTCCATCAGACTCCCTCAGAAAAAAATCACTGAAAGCTTCAACTTGATACCCAAAGCCATTCCCGAGATATTGCAGACGCGCCCTGTTGATAACTTCGAAAAAAAAAGTCTCTTTGACACTGTGTTTTGACAGTACCTCGCTACTAAACTGTGCCAAGATTATGAGCCCATCGGAGCTTTTACTGCAAAAATATTTTGTTGAACCAGAAACAAAACTTGTTTAGCCCTTAAACAACTTATTGTTTACACCATTAAATTACCCCTCCCCCCTCCACAATGGAAAAATTAGCTTTTTCCTTGTCCTATCGTCCCCTTTTCTTTCCGCAACTCTACGTGTAAGTTTTAAGTTTTAACTTCATAAACTAAGCTATTCTTAAGATAATGCAGATATGCTACTTTGATAACTAGGATATTCATAGCCTCATTTGATTCACCTCACACCCTCCCTTCTTTCAAGTCAAAATTTTAATCGAATATGCCCCTTACCCTCAAATACTCCCTTAAATTTTCCACTCGATCGCTTAAGCCATTCCTAAGATATAGTCATTAAAAAAAATAAATAAATAAATAAAGTACACAGCGCATCTTTGGACCTACTCAGGCAAGCGTACCGTTTCCAGAAAATAGGCTACACCAAGGAAACTCTGGAAATCTTTGCCTAGTGACCATTCCATAAGATCTTGTTCGAAATGCAACTAATCATAGGCAGCACGATAGCGCTTCCTCAGTAAAGAACGATGTGGGCACAATGTATTATTTTTTTTTTCTTCTTTCTCCATACCCGGGCACTCCGTATCGAAGGAGCTGTCGTAGAAACTTCTAAAAGGGCTCATTCGATTGGAAATTGGAGTGGCTAGTCCCCTTTTTAATAATCGAAAGTGGTTGGAGGGCAACTAGCCCCCCCACGCCCATCATTCCGCTAAAAATGTCCAATAACAATTTTGAGATAGCCATTTTGTTCAGCGTAATTGATTTCCTGATAGAAAATATGTTTTTGAGGAGGACACTCCTCCACAATCCTTGGGGCAAGGGTTTTAAGTTATGCCCTGAGGGCATATAAGAACGATGTTGGCAGAATGTATCATTTATTATTTTTTTTCCTTTAGAGCAAGGCACTTCGTATCGAAGAGGTTGTCGTAGAAAATTCGAAAAGGGCTCATTCAATTGGAAATTGGAGTGGCTTGTGCCCTTTTTAATAGTCAAAGTGATTGTAAGGCAACTAACACCCCTTTCCACGCTCACCATTTCCCAAAAACATCCAATCAAAATTTAGAGATAGCCATTTTGTTCAGCGTAGTTGATTTCCAGATAGAAATTATGTTTTTGAGGAGGACACACCCCCACAGCCTTCAGGGCAAGGGTTATTATTTATGCCCTGGTGGCATATAAGGCTTTTATTGAAGGCGATGCCGTAAAAACATCAAAAAAGGCTCCTTTGATTGGTCATACACAGGACTCGTGCCCTTTTTAATAGTCGGAAGTGATTAGAGGGTAACTAGCCCCCCCCCCCCATGCTTCTCATTCCCCCAAACACATCCAATCAAAATTTTGATATAGCCATTTTGTTCTGCGAAGTTGATTTCCAGATAAAAATATATTTTTGAGGAGGACTCTCCCCCCCCCCCCCAACCATTGGGGCTGGGGTTTTAAATTTTGCCCGGAGGGCATCTAAGAACGATGCTGGCACAATGAATCATTTATTATTTTTTCTTTAGAGCAGGGCACTTCGTATCGAAGAAGTTGTTGTAGAAACTTCGAAAAAGGGCTCATTCAGTTGGAAATTGGAGTGGCTTATGCCCTTTTTAATAGTCAAAAGTGATTGTAAGGCAACTAACACCCTTTCCACGCCCTACCATTTCCCGAAACACATCCAATCAAAATTTCGAGATAGCCATTTTGTTCAGCGTAGTTGATTTCGAAATAGAAATTATGTTTTTGAGGAGGACGGTCCCCCACAGCCTTCAGGGCAAGGGTTATAAGTTATGCCCTGGGGGCATATAAGGTTTTTATAGAAGGCGTTGTCGTAGAAACTTCAAAAAAGGCTCATTCGATTGGATATTTAAAGGGCTAGTGCCCTTTTTAGTAGTCGAAAGTGATTGGAAGGCAGCTAGCGCCCCCCCGCTCATCATTCCCCCAAACACATCCAATCAAAATTTTGAGATAGCCATTTTGTTCAGCGTAGTTGATTTCCAGATAGAAAATATATTTTTGAGGAGAACAGTCTCCCACAACCCTCGGGGCAAGGGTTTTAAGTTATGCCCTGTGGGCATATAAGAACGATGTTGGCACAACGTATTATTTTTTTTTCCTTTGGAGCAGGGCACTTCGTATCGAAGAAGTTGTCGTAGAAACTTCGAAAAGGGCTGTTTCAATTGGAACCATTTTCCGAAACACATCCAATGAAAATTTTGAGATAGCCATTTTGTTCAGCGTAGTTGATTTCCAGATAGAAAATATATTTTTGAGGAGGACATTCACCCACAACCCTCGGGGCAAGGGTTTTAAGTTATGCCCTGAGGGCACATAAGAACGACGTTGGCACAATGTATTATTTATTATTTTTTTTCCTTTAGAGCAGGGCACTTCGTATCGAGGAAGTTGTCGTAGAAACTTCGAAAAGGCCTCATTTAATTGGAAATTGGAGTGGCTTGTGCCCTTTTTAATAGTCAAAGTGATTGTAAGGCAACTAACACCCCTTTCCACGCTCACCATTTCCCAAAAACATCCAATCAAAATTTAGAGATAGCTATTTTGTTCAGCGTAGTTCATTTCCAGATAGAAATTATGTTTTTGAGGAGGACACACCCCCACAGCCCTCAGGGCAAGGGTTATAAGTTATGCCCTGGGGGCATATAAGGTTTTAATAGAAGGCGTTGCCGTAAAATCATCAAAAAAGGCTCATTCGATTGGTCCTACACGGGACTCGTGTCCTGTTTAATAGTCGAAAGTGATTAGAGGGTGACTATCCCCCCCCCCCCCCCCATGCTTCTCATTCCCCCAAACACATCCAATCAAAATTTTGATATAGCCATTTTGTTATGCGAAGTTGATTTCCAGATAAAAATATATTTTTGAGGAGGACTCTCCCCCCCCCAACCATTGGGGCTAGGGTTTTAAATTTTGCCCTGGGGGCATCTAAGAACGATGCTGGCACAATGAATCATTTATTATTTTTTCTTTAGAGCAGGGCACTTCGTATCGAAGAAGTTGTTGTAGAAACTTCGAAAAAGGGCTCATTCAGTTGGAAATTGGAGTGGCTTATGCCCTTTTTAATAGTCAAAAGTGATTGTAAGGCAACTAACACCCTTTCCACGCCCTACCATTTCCCGAAACACATCCAATCAAAATTTCGAGATGGCCATTTTGTTCAGCGTAGTTGAGTTCCAAATAGAAATTTGTTTTTGTGGAGGACACTCCCCCACAGCCTTCAGGGCAAGGGTTATAAGTTATGCCCTGGGGCATATGAGGATTTTATTGAAAGCGTTGTCGTAGAAACTTCAAAAAAGGCTCATTCGATTGGAAATTTAAACGGCTAGTGCCCTTTTTAGTAGTCGAAAGTGATTGGA
The DNA here is from genome assembly GCF_049724085.1 of Artemia sp. Qi Xiang Cuo. Lineage (NCBI taxonomy): Eukaryota > Metazoa > Arthropoda > Branchiopoda > Anostraca > Artemiidae > Artemia > Artemia sp. Qi Xiang Cuo. The sequence goes on along the minus strand of NC_142806.1, from coordinate 56,475,744 downwards.
AGGCAACTAGCGCGCCCCCGCTCATCATTCCCCCAAACACATCCAATCAAAATTTTGAGATAGCCATTTTGTTCAGCGTAGTTGATTTCCAGATAGAAAATATATTTTTGAGGAGAACAGTCTCCCACAACCCTCGGGGCAAGGGTTTTAAGTTATGCCCTGAGGGCATATAAGAACGATGTTGGCACAACGTATTATTTTTTTTTCCTTTGGAGCAGGGCACTTCGTATCGAAGAAGTTGTCGTAGAAACTTCGAAAAGGGCTGTTTCAATTGGAACCATTTTCCGAAACACATCCAATGAAAATTTTGAGATAGCCATTTTGTTCAGCGTAGTTGATTCCCAGATAGAAATTACATTTTTGAGGAGGACACTCTCCCAGAGCCTTCAGGGCAAGGGTTGTAAGTTATGCTCTAGGGGCATATAAGGTTTATGTAGAAGGCGTAGTTTTAGAAACTTCAAAAAAGGCTCATTCGATTGAAAATTCAAAGTGCTAGTGCCCTTTTTAATAGTCGAAAGTGATTGGAGGGCAACAAACCCCCCTCTCACGCCCAACTGTTCCCCAAAAACATCCAATCTAAATTTTGACATAGACATTTTGTTCAACGTAATTTTAAGTTCTGTAAATTAGGTCTTTGAGGATGACAACCCCCTCAAAGCCCTCAGGGCAAGGGTTGTAAGTTAAGCCCTGGGGGTATATAAGGTTTTTATAGAACGTGCTGTCGTAGAAACTTCAAAAAGGGCTCATTCGATTAAAAACCGAAATGGCTAGTGCCCTTTTTAAAAGTCGAAAGCGATTGGAAGGCAACCAACATCCTTTCCACGCCCACCATTTCCCCAGAAACATCCAATCGAAATTTTGAGATAGTCATTTTGGTCCACGCAGTTTTAAGTTCAGGAAATTATACCTTTGAACAGGACACTCCCCCCACAGTCTTCAGGGCAAGGGTTATAAGCTATTCCCTGGGGGCATATAAGTTTTATTGAAATCTTTGTCGTAGAAACTTGAAAAAGGTTTCATTCTATTGGAAATTCAAAGTTCTAGTGCCTTTTTTAACAATTGAAAGTGATTTGAGGGCAACTAACCCCCCTCTCTCGCCTACCTTTTCCCCAAACACATCTTATCAAAATTTTTAGATAGACATTTTGTTCAGCGTTGTTGATTTCCAGATATAAGTTATGTTTTTGTGGAGGACACTCCCCCTCAGCCCTCAGGGAAAGGGTTGTAAGTTATGCCCTGGGGGCAAATAAGGTTTTTAACGAACGTGATGTCGTAGAAACTTCAAAAAGGGCTCATTTGATTGGAAATTGACAAGGCTAGTGCTCTTTTTAATAGTCGAAAGTGATTGGAAGGTAACTAACACCCTTTCAACGCCCACCATTTCCCCAAACATATCCAATCAAAATTTTGAGATTCCACGCAGTTTTTTGTTCCACGCAGTTTAAAGTTCAGGAAATTATACCTTTGAGCAGGAAACTTCCCCCAACTTCTTCAGGGTAAGGGTTATAAGTTATGCCCTGGGGGCATATAAGGTTTTCATTGAAATATTTGTCATAGAAACGTGAAAAGGGGCTTATTTGATTGGAAATTCAAAGGGCTAGTGCCCTTTTAATAGTCAAAAGTGATTTGAGGGCATCTAACCCCCCTCTCACGCCCACCTTTTCCCCAAACACATAAAAGGTTTTTATAGATAGAGTTGTCGTAAAACTTAAAACAGGGCTCATTCAATTGGAAATTAAGAGGGCTAGTGCCCTTTGTAATAGTCGAAATGGATTGGAGGGTGACTAACCCCCCTCTAACGACCATCACTCCTCCAATCACATCCAATCAAAATTTTCACATAGCCATTTTGTTCAGCGTAGTAGAAAGTTCTGGAAATTAGGTCTTTGAGAATGACACTCCCCCCGCCCCAGCTCTCAGAGCAAGGGTTATAAGATTTTATTGAAAGTTTTGTCGTAGAAACTTCAAAAGGGCTTATTTGATTAGAAATTGAAGGCGCTCAGGCCATTTTTAATAGTTGAAAGTGATTGGAGAGCGACTACCGCCCCTATCACGCCCTCCATATCCCAAAACGCATCCAATCAAAATTTTGAGATAGCCATTTTGTTTAACGTACTTGAAAGTTCTGGAAATTAGGTCTTAGAGAATGACAACCATCCTGACAGCCCTTAGGGTTAGGGTTGTACTTTATACCCTGGGGCATATAAGGTGTTTATAGAAAGTGTTGTCGTTTCCAAAAGGGCTTATTCGGATGAAAATCGAAAGGCCTAGTGCCCTTTTTAATAGTCGAAAGTGATTGAAAGGCTTGACATTTTCAAACAGTTCGTGGTAACGAACTGTAAGTTAGGAGCGACCCGGCTCAATGGTAAGCGAAACTCTAAAAAACGGAATTTTGATACCAATAGATACATCAAAAGAATCAAATTTTAATTCTGATTTCATATATATAAGTTTCATCAAGTTTAACCTTACCCATCAAAAGTTAAGTGCCTGAGAAAATTTGGCTGATTTTCGAAAAAAGGGGGAAAGACCCCACAAAAGTTATAGAACTATAATGTAAATCACACAATCATATTCAGCGTATCAGTGAACCCTACTGTAGAGGTTTCAAGCTCCTATCTACAAAAATGTGGAATTTTGCATTTTTTGCCAGAAGAAAGATCACGGGTGCATGTTTATTTATTTATTTTTTTTTTTTTTTTTCCAGGGATAATCGTATTGACCCAGTGGTCCTAGAATATCATAGGAGGGCTCATTGGAACGGAAATTAAAAGTTCTAGTGTCCTTTTTAAGTGAAAAAAAACGGAGGGCAACTAGGCCCCCTCCCACGCTCGTTTTTTTCTCATAGTCACCCAATTAAAATTTTGAGACAGCCATTTTGTTTAGAATAGTCGAAAATCTAACAAATATGTCTTTGAGGATGACTTAGTCCCACACAGTTCCCAGGGGAAGGGCTGCAAGTTATGAACTTTGCCCATTGCTTACATATTGTATTGGTAATTGGGAAGTATACAGACATCTTCAGGAAGAATTTTTTTCTGGTGGGGGGGGGCTGGAGGAGGGGGTTACTCGGGAGAATTTTTCCGTGGAGGATTTTTCTTTGGGGTAAGGGACATTTCTATGAAAGGGGCGCCGGATTTTCAAGCATTATTTAAAAAAGGATCAGAAATTAAATTAAAGTTTTTTTCAACTGAAAGTAAGAAGCGACATAAGAACTTAAAACGAACAGAAATTTTTACGTATATGAGGGTGTTCTCCCCCAAGTCAATACCTCGCTCTTTACGCTACAGTTTTTTTTTTTTTTAGTGCTTTCAAAAGAGCTATCTATTCTAATTAAACGGCCTTTGTGATTCAGGGGTTTGTGAATTAAATTTTTTTTTAACTTTTAACGTAAATAGCAAGGTATTGACTAAGGGGAAAAACCCCATCATATACGTAATAAAATATACGTAATAAACAAAAAAAAACATAAAAAAACAAGCGATAGGGCTCAATAGTAATCGAAACTTTTAAAAACGGGATTTTGATGTCAATAAATGTACCAAAATAATGGGCTCATAATGCTGATTCTAAATATATAAATTTTATTAAGTTTAGTATTACTCATCAAAGGCTACGAGCCTGAGAACATTTACCTGATTTTTTAAAGAGGGGGGAAACATCCCCTACAAGTGAAAGAATTTTAATGAAAATCAAACCGTCAGGTTCAGCGTATCAGAAAACCCTATTACATATGTTTCAAGCTCATATCTGCAAAAATCTACAACTTTGTATTTTTTGCCAGAAGAAAAATATACGAATATAGAAGTTCGTTACGTAAGTTAATTTGTAAATTACGTCAGAACCAAATTTAGAGACAGCCATTTAGCAAAAGAAAAGTAAAATTTTTATGAAAATTTTTTTACTAATTCAATGACGGTGAGCCAAAATAAAAGCTGCATTAACTAAAAAACGATCAGAAATTAAATAAAAAAAACAAGTTTTTTAAACTGAAAGTAAGGAGCGACATTAAAACTTAAAACGAACATAAATTATTCTGTATATGATAGGGGCTGTCCCCTCCTCAACGCCTCGCTCTTTACGCTAAAGTTTGACTCTGTCTCACAACTTTATTTTATAAAACAATAAAAAACTTTAGTGTAAAGAGCGAGGCGTTGATGAGGGGAGAGCCCCTTTCATATACGGAATAATTTCTGTTCGTTTTAAGTTTTAATTTTGCTCCTTACTTTCAGTTTAAAAACATTTGTTTTTTTATTTAATTATAGTAAAGATCGATGTGGATATAATGTATTATTTTTTGTTGTTGTTGTTGTTTTGACCAGGGCGCTTCGTATTGAAGGAGTTGTCGTGGGAACTTCGAAAAGAACTAATTCGATTAAAAATAGAAAGGGCTGATGCCCTTTTTAAAATTTGAAAGTGATTGGGGGGCAACTAATTCCCCTCCCACACCCACCCTCCCATGTCCAACATCCCATTTGCCCATTATGTTTAAAAACTAAATGTTGCCTTAAGATTAAATCAAAATGCACTGTGTTAATGCCAATTCCCAATAAGGCATCTCAGCAGTATCCCCAGAACGACTGAGGGTATTATGTTCAAACTCTTGGGGCTACTTGGGGCTACTAAAATTTAACCAGATCAAAATAGTGTAAGTGTATCTAACCTATCAAAGAAAGTAAACAGATTTTTTTGCGAATGGTATCAAGTTTTCCATTTCAGGTCAACTAGAGGAGGTACGAAACTAAATTAAACAGTACTATTTGTGTCCAGATTTTTAAAAGAGGTGTATGTCGTTAAAAATTGCTGAACATTTTTCTCCAGCATACAAATAGCAGGCCAAACTATAAAGTCTTTAAAAAACGAACAGATTTAAAGTATTATTATCCTTTTCCCTGAAAAGACTATGTAAATATAAAACGAACAGAAATTAATTAAAAAATGTTTTTCACAAAATAAGTTTTTCAAAGAAAAGTAAAGAACTCCATTAAACAAAAAATGAGCAAAAATAAAATAAAATAATCTACCAAGCGTGAAACTGCAACAAATCAGCATCGATAAATAAATGAAACCCAAAACGAACAGAAATTACAATAAATAACCAAGTAAAACTCGAAAAGAGCAGAAATTAACATAATTTGGGCGCAAAACCCCTATGCCTTCCCAAGGCCAGAACAAAATTTGCACTCTACTGAAAAAATACAACTGAATGTGCATTGTCAGTTTAATATACATATGCAGATATTTAGTAATCAAAATGTTAATATTATTTGGTTTATTAAAGCTATAAAAGAAAAAACATTTATATTTTTTTCAGTAAAGTGCAAATTTTGTTCTGACCATGGGAAGGCATAGGGGTTTTGAGCTTCTTTTCATTAGCTTCAATATTGTTTGTGTGATGAAAGGCACTGTGAACTTTTTTTATTTTAGCTCATTTTTTGTTTAATGGAGTTCCTTTGAAAAACTTATTTTGAGGAAAAAGTTTTTTTAATAAATTTCTGTTCATTTCATATTAACATAGTCTTTTCAGGGAAAAGAAAATAATACTTTAAATCTATTCGTTTTTTAAGACTTTATAGTTTGGCCTGCTATTTGTATGATGGAGAAACATTTTCAGCAATTTTTAACAAAATACATCCTTTTAAAAATCTGGACACAAATAGTAGTGTTTAATTTAGTTTAATATCTCCTCTAGTTGACCTAAAATGAGAATCTTGATACCATTCGCAAAACAATCTGTTTACTTTCTTTAATAGCTTGGATACACTTACGCTATTTTGATTTGGTTAAATTTTAAGAGCAGAAATAGCCCCGAAAGTTTGAACATAATACCCTCAGTCGTTCTTGGGATACTGCTGAGATGCCTTATTGGGAATTAGCATTAACACAGTGCATTTTGATTTAATCTTAAGGCAACTTTTAGTTTTTAAACATAATGGGCAAATGAGAGGGTGGGCATGAGAGGGGGATTAGTTGCCTTCCAATCACTTTCGACTATTAAAAAGGGCTTCAGCCCTTTCTACTTTCAATCGAATGAGCCTCTTTCGACGTTTCCACGACAACTCCTTCGATATGAAGTACCCCGGTAAAAAAAAAAAAAAAAAAAAAAAAAAAAAAAAAAAAAAAACATTATACCCACATCGATCTTTACTATAAAAATGTCAAACCTTCCAATCATTTTCGACTATTAAAAACGGCACTAGGCCTTTCGATTTCTAATCGAATGAGTCCTTTTTGAAATAACAACGCTTTCTATAAACACCTTATATGCCCCCAGGGCAAAAATTACAACCCTTACCCTAAGGGCTGTTACGGTGGTTGTCATCCTCTAAGACCTTATTTTCAGAACTTTTTACTACGTTAAACAAAATGGGTATCTCAAAATTTTGATTGGATATGTTTTGGGAAATGTTGAGCGGGAGAGGGGCGTTAGTCGCTCTCCAACCACTTTCAACTATTAAAAAGCTCTAGCCCTTTCAATTTTCAATGAAATTAGCTCTTTTGCAGTTTCTACGACAACACTTTCAATAAAAACCTTGTATGCCCCCAGGCCAAAACTTACAACCCTTGTCCTGAGGGCTGGGGGTTGTCATTCTCAAGGACCTATTTTCCAGAACTTTCTACTACGTTGAATAAAATAGATATCTGAAAATTTTGATTGGATGTGTTTGGGAGAATGGTGGGCGTGAGAGGGGTTTAGTTACCCTCCAATCACTTTTGACTATTACAAAGGGCACTAGCCCTCTCAATTCCCAATTAAATGAGCCCCTTTTGAAGTTTTACGACAACTCTATCTATAAAAGCCTTATATGCCCCCAGGGCATAGCTTACAACCTTTGCCCTGGGGGTTCTGGGGGGTTTGTCATCCTCGAATAAATAATTTTAAGAACTTTCAACTACGTTGAACAAAATGGCTATCTCTAAACTTTGATTTTATATTTTTGGGGAAATGGTGGGCGTGATAGGGGGGTTAATTACTCTCCACTCACTTTTGACTATTAAAAAGGGCAATTTCAATTTCCAAACAAATGAGCCCTTTTTGAAATTTCTGCAGCAACTTTCTATATAAATCTTATATGTCCCCAGGGCGTAACTTACAACCCTTGCACTGAGGGCTCTGAGGGGGTTATCATCCTAAGAGACTTAATTTTCAGAACTTTCAACTACGTTGAACAAAATGAATATCTCAAAATTTTGATTGGATATGTTTGGGAAAATAATGGGCGTGACAGGGGCGTTATTCGCTCTCCAATGACTTTCAACTATTAAAAAAGGCACTAGCGCTGTCAATTTTCAATTGAATGAGTCCTTTTGAAGTTTCTACGACAATGCTTTCAATAAAAACCTTATATACCCCCATGGTATAACTTACAAACCTTGCCCTGTGGGCTGGGGGGGGGAGGGAGGGGTTGTCAGCCTTAAAGACCTAATTTCCAAAACTTTCAACTACGTTGAATAAAATGGATATCTACAAATTTTGACTGGATGTTTTTGGGGAAAAGGTGGGTGTGAGAGGGGTTAGTGGCCCTCAAATCACTTTCGACTATTAAAAAGGGCACTAGCCCTTTGAATTTCCAATCGAATGAGCCCTTTTTAAGTTTCTACGACACAGATTTCAATAAAAACCTTATATGCCCCCAGGGCATAGCTTACAACCCTTGCCCTGAAGACTGTGGGGGGAGTGTCCTGCTCAAAGGTATAATTTTCTGAACTTTAAACTGCGTGGAACAAAATGGCTATCTCAAAATTTTGATTGGATGTGTTTAGGGAAATGGTGGGCGTGGAAGGGGTGTTAGTTGTCCTCCAATCGCTTTTAACCAATGAAAATGGCAGAAGCCCTTTCAGTTTCCAATCAATGAGTCGTTTTTGAAGTTTCTGCGACAACCCGTTCTATTAAAACCTGGTATGCTGCCGGGACAAAACTTACAACCATGGCCCTGAGGGCTATGGGGGGTCGTCATCCTCACAGACCTAATTTCCAGAACTTATAACTACGTTGAATAAAATGGCTATCTCAAAATTAGGATTGTATGTGTTTGGGGAAAAGGTGGGCGTGAGAGGGGGGTTAGTTGCCCTCCAATTACTTTTCAATATTAAAAAGGGCACTAACCCTTTGAACTTTCAACCGAATGAGTATTTTTTGAAGTTTCTACGACAATGTCTTCTATAAAAACCTTATATGCCCCCAGGGCATAACTAATAATCCTTGCCCTGAGGGCTGTGGAGGAGTGTCGTCTTCAAAAACATAATTTATAGCTGGAAATCAACTATGCTGAACAAAATTTTATCTCAAAATTTTGATTGGGTGTGTTTAGGGAAATGGTGGGCGTAGAAGGGGTGTTAGTTGCCTTCCAATCACTTTCGACTATTAAAAAGGGCACAATCCACTCCAATTTCCAATTGAATGAGCCCTTTTCGAAGTTTCTACGACAAATTCTTCGATACAAAGTGCCCGGCTCTAAATGATAAAAATAATAAATAATACAATGTGCCAACATCGTTCTTATATGCCCCCAGGGCATAACTTAAAACCCTTGCCCTGAGGGTTATGGGGGAGTATCCTCCTCAAAAACATATTTTCTATCAGGAAATCAACTACGCTGAACAAAATGGTTATCTCAAAATTTTGATTCGATGTGTTTGGGGAGAGGATTTACGAGGGGGGGGGGGGCTGGTTACCCTCCAATCACTTTCGACTATTAAAAAGGGCACTACCCACCCCAATTTCTAATCGAATGAGCCCTTTTTGAAGTTTCTAAGATAACTCCTTCGATACAAAGTGCCCTTGTATGGAAAAAAAAGAAAACAAAAAAATAATAATACATTGGTGCCAACATCGTTCTTAACTTAGGCAGCGTTATTTCGCTCCCTATGATCTTCTTTATTATTCCTTGACGCCGGTTTTATGTCTGTTTTATTCAGGTTGGGTTGTTTGTCGAGAACCCGCTTTGTGAAAAAGCTTGATGCACTAGACGAGAACAGCTCATGCTCGAACCCCCTGAGCCGTGAACAACCTCTCTTCGAACACGGCTTGTTTTTGTCTAGTGCATCAAGCGTTTTCACAAAGCGGGTTCTCGAGGAAAACACGGGGTTGAAACGTCAACCCGGAGAAAGTAGACGAAACTAGACAAAAAACTAGAAACTTGAAACTAAACGAGAACAACCCGTGTTCGAACCCGCTGAGCCATGAACAAGCCGTTTTCGAACACAGGTTGTTCTCGTTTAGTGCATCAAGCGTTGTGCATCAGTTCATCTAGTGCATCAAACAGGGGTTGAAACTTCGAACCTGCTGAAACTAGACGAAAAACTAGAAACTTGAAACTAGACAAGAACAACCCGTGCTCGAACCCGCTGAGCCTGAAAACATGGCTATGATATACACCAATCACTAGCAAACTCACAATTATATCATTTCGTTTTGCTTGACGTAAGTCAAAATAACTGCTACTCATGCACAGAACTGTCACCACAGAGTAGTCGCGGAAATTAATATGAACATACCTCAGAAATTCCGAACACACCTCGTATTTACGAATATATGTAGGAGTGTCCTAGAATTTTGTTAAATCATAGTTATTTTATCTTCGAGGGTGTGCAATGTGCCCCTTCTCGGTATACGCGCCACTCTGCAGCTGTTGATTATTTTTTTTTGGAAATTTGTCATGAAAAAAAAAAAAAAATGAAGAAAACACTAAACTTGCTGTATATTTCACATAGAAAAATTTTATTATTCGCTATACAAGACTTGCCATAATAGGATATCATATATACTGGCTAAATTTCATCTTTGCGTCTTTCTTGCATTTATTCCTGCAGTCAAGAGCACAAAACACTTGGCCATGGTTATTGTCTCGATTTTTTTTTTCCAAACTAACATTTTACGCTAAATAATTTTTTCCTTGACCTACGTTGCCAAAAAGAGTGCATTCCTTTTTCGTTGCCCATCTGTCAGCGTCGACCATTAACCAAACGGCTACCTGTGGCTAAAATATTCCAGGATGTGTAGTATTTTTCGGTCTATACACGTAAGGATGTTTATATTAGAGCTTCCTATAAAATATTTTTAAGAAGATGGCGTTCAACTTCTTTGATAAACATCGACCTTTGTGACGGTCTGCTTATTTTTTCAAATAAATTTTTACAAAAAAATTAACTATTTTACACTCTATAGTTTAAATATTGACTATTTGAATCTATAAAAGGAACCCAGAAATATAACTTGCAAGACATCATAATATGTGCTGCGTAGCTCCAGGGGCTCTGCCTCTTGCTTTTTTGTGAATTTATACAAATTTACCATATCGACACTTTTGAAAATTTTGAGAAATAGGCAAAGAATTACCGTCAAAGAATTACCGTCAAGAAATGAAACAGAAAGCAATAGAAAGATTTTCGACAATGTAGATATGAGGAAGATTTATTTTTCTAGGAGGAATCAGAGCTATTGCTAAATAGTTGAAAAATTAAGGTTTCAAGTTATAGTAATGTGATTAATTAGTTTTTGAAACATAGTGGTTGCAAAATCAGTGAAAAACTATTGTGAAAACACCTAGTAATTTTACAGAAACTTTAACCAAAACAACTTATAAAAAAGGTGAAAAGAATAAGTAGGATGATTATGGAGACAGTAACTTTTGTTCTGTAGCAAGCAAATTACTTGGCATGATGATACTTTTTAGTTTAAGACATGCTGTTGAGAAAGTTTAAGAGTAGAACAGGGTCATTCTAAGGTGGGATGAGGATGTGTTGACCAGATATGACCAGATGTGTTGACCAGAAACTTTAACTAAAACGGCTTATAAAAAAGTGAAAAGAATAAGCATGGTGATTACGGAGACAGTAGCTTTTGTTCTGTAGCAAGCAAATTACTTGAGATGATGATACTTTTTAGTTTAAGACATGCTGATGAGAAAGTTTAAGAGAAGAACAGGGCCATTCTAAGGTGGGATGAGGATGTGTTGATCAGATTTTTGCTCTTTGATCAATAATGAAAAACTATCGGAATCATAAAACCCCTTTAGTCTTCAATTTTATAGATTATGAACAGGGATTAAATTATGTTAATATAAAAACTTGAGTGAAGCTCCTGTAATTTTGTGGTACTAATTAAAAAAAATTCAAATAAAAGTTTTCAGAGAAAAGTAATGAGTCGTTTTTGAGCGTTAGACTAAAGGAAATGAAGTCCTAAAATAATACAAACTTTTAAAGACCAGAAATTAACTTAAAATAAAACAGAAATTAGAATGATTAATCACATAGGACATTAAGATTATAGATACTGATATAGATGAATAAGTAAATTCTATAACGAGTAAAAAATAAAGTGAAATTGCTACTGGTCTCTCCCCCTAACTGGAATCCTTGTAAAGCCTGTTGCTTCATTCACGTTTTATTGAAAACTATATGTATTACTCTGCATATACTTATGGGTTATATTGTATTACATATATGTATTACATATATGTATTGTAATACATATATGTATTTTATATGTATTACAATACATATTACTATGCATATATGCAAACTATATTTATTTAATAGTAGTATTTTTACACATAAGAAAATGTTTTTTTTGTAAAGAGCAAATTACAAGACCACGACGCCGCGCCGGCAGATCGACCGAACACCGCCAACAAGAGGCCCGGTTGACCGCCACCGCAGTTTTGTTAGACCACCAGCGCGCCGCAGGGACGTCGCCACCGGCAGAGACGGCGGCGTTCAGCTGACATTGAATTAATTTTGCGGCAATTCTTTATTGCGTCAACCGCTAAGTCGGAGCTTTTCTTTCTCGTGTGGTTTACTGTTTTGATTTTCCTGATTACATATCAAGTAGGGCTTATACTATCTTAGAGTTTTTGGATATTTCCCCAAAAATCCATGCGTCACCCCGAAAAGAATTTTGTTCCCCGAATCCCCGAAAATCACCCAATCACGGTGCCACCCCCAGTGATTTATCACCATTGATATTCCCTGCCAAATATTACTTTGCATACCATAATTCTTCACTACTCTCTTGTTCGTTAATTTTCGTCTCTTTTGTTACTTTGCATAAAAACTAGACAGATGGAGTTGCAGTATACACAGTTCTTCATGTGTTGACAAAAGAAGTATTGTCTTTATGAAATGAGATTAAATCATTTAGAATGCAGTTTCCCAGTTGCTATTTCTTACATCATTTGTAGTCAAGAATTTTATTTTTATGTTGAATAGAACGCATTCACTACTTTACAACTTCAGTTGGACTTTGAATTTGATTTTCTTTTGCTGATTTAGATAAGATTTTCTTAATGTTTAATACACAATTTTTGAACGCTTGATAGACTAAATAAAATACAATATTCTTTCTGAAAAAAACTTCCCCCCCCCCCCAAAAAAAATCCCTTCTATTGAGACAAAATTTAGCTATAGACTAAGCGATGTACAAGGTTGAACAACTAAATATTGAAATGGAAGTTTCAATAACTTCCCAAAAAATATAATTAAAAAAAAAAATTTTAATTTATGGCCTAAAGGGGGGGGGGGGATAGGAGGCTATCACTTTTAAATAATAATACCTCATTTTTTTTCATTGAAAGCAGGGATGCCAAAAAGATAATTATTTTTTCCTTTAAAATGGAGACGGAAGAAAATGATATCAAATTCCCAGGGAAACCATTGAAATATTTGGATAGACCCAGAGCCCCCCATTGGGACTTGTTCATTGTCTTGGGTATTTTGCAATTTCTCATAGGCTACTGGCCTAATTTGGCTTTTGTGTGTGCTCCCTTTTAATTAGATTGTCTGAATCTTATAAGAATGCCTCGGCGAATCTATGACTCGATTTTCCAATAATTTGAGGTATATCTGAATAGTTTCGACATTTTTGTTGTTGTCATTGTACCCCTTTACTCGTACCCTCAATTTTTTTTCAAGAAACACTAAGCTGTTTAACGTTATTTCGCGTGTTTGTTTTAACCATATAGTGACCTAGTTAATTATTAAGTAAATTATTTTTTAAATGTAAAGCTGAGACGGAATCCTATCAAGGTGGTATCCAGAGGCAGGGGGGGGGGGGTAGGGAGGTATTTTTTATTGAAAGTAGGGACGCCAAAAAGTTAATTATTTTTAAAAAATTTAAAGCAGAGACGGTATCCTATCATGGTGGTATACAGGGGGGGGGGGTAAGGAGCTATCATATTTAAATGATAATACCTCAATTTTTTTAAAGCAGGGATGCCAATAACTTAATTTATTTTTTAATTTAAAGCAGATACGGTATCCTATCAGGATGGTATGCAGAGGGGGGGGCATAGGGAGTTATTATATTTAAATGATAGTACCTTGAGTTTTTTTTTATTGAAAGCAGGGATGCCAGAAGTTATTTTTTTTTATTTAAACTAGAGACGGTATTCCATCATGATGGTATACACAGGGGGGGGGGGGGTAGGAAGGTATTATATTTAAATGACAATATCTCAATTTTATTTATATTTAAAAGCAGGGATACCAAAAATTAATTATTTTTTTAATTTAAAGCAGAGACTGTATCCTATCAAGGTGGAATCCAGACGGGGGAGGGGGTTAAGGAAATATTATATTCAAATGATACTATCTTGAATTTTTTTTATTGAAAGCAGGGATGCTAAAAAGTTTTTTATTTTTTTAATTTAAAGGAGAAACGGATCTTATAGAACATTATATGGCTGCTTTAAAAAAAAAAAATACAAAAGGGAGTGTGAAGGGAATTGAGATTTTTACAAGAATATGACAGTTTGGTTGCTACCAGTAGCTACTAGTTGGAGTATCCTATGAAAGTGTACTGTCAATGAGTAGAGAAAGTAAATTTGTAAATTTTAGCTGTGATTTGAGAAAGACTGATGAAAATATTAATGTTTACGGTCAATATTGATTGCGCCGGTGGTGGAGCCACCAACATCTTACAGGTGGTGTGCCGGCGGCTCACCACCGCTGCTGTTTTTGGCCCCGCTGCCGCCAGTCTTCCCTCATCTGCGCGGTGCCTGGGTCTACAAATTACACAACATACATTAGAAGCTGTACGGCTAGGAGCATGGGCAATAGCCAAACTTCTGTTTGTAGTAATTTTTATTCGTTTTAAGTTTATAATCTTACTTTTCATTTGTTTTAAAATGTATTTAATCATCTATATTAATATCTGGTATCTTTATGTTTGCTATAGCTATGTATTATAATTTTTGTTTGTTTTGGATTTCAATTATTTTTTATAGGGATTTCTGGTCATTTTAAGCTTTAATTATTATAGGACTTAATTTCTGCTCGTCTTAAGTTTTAAATTGGCGTTTGCTTTTTTTTGAAAAACTCGTTTTTCTGAAAACTTTTTAAAAATTACCTTCTGTTCGTTCTTGATTGCCATAGTCTACGAAACCTTTTTTCAATTTAAAGTCAAGGTTTTAAGTGGTTCTTGAATCAAGATTCTGATCCAATAGTGATTTATAGATAATAAACTCGAATGAATCCTTCTTGGAGAATGTCCAAAATATTAGATGTTTATTGGAGAAATCACTCAGCTCCCTTCATTCAGACTCTTTAAACTCTTTTGTCTGTAACATTAACGTTAGCCTTTGCTAGGTGTTGTGCAGTAAAATGTCATTCTTACAACCTGAATATACATAATGTCTTTTGATTGAGTTCAAAATCCTTTTCAACATTCCCTAAGAGTTCAAACCTTCTATCCTCGCCATTCTTGAACATGAATATTTCGAATTAGTACCCCTATAGTCCCTGAGATATTACAAATATACTTCTTTGATAAAGTGGAGGCATATGATGTCTTCTGATTTAGTTCAACATCCCACGTTTCTAAAAGTTTCAACTTAATAATTTCAGCCGTTCCTGAGATATTGCAGTCACACTCTTGAAAACAGAGATGTACATAGGGTCTTGAAGTTCAACATCCCCCTCAGCATTCTCTGAATATTTCAGCTTAATACACTTCCCAAACTGTTCTTGAAATATTTAAGATACGATGATTTGACAAGACGGATACATTTAGTGTCCTTGGATTAGTTTGACACCCCCCTTAATATTTTCTGAAGCCTTAAGCTTAATACCCGTAGTCCTTCCCGGGATTAATATAGATACGCTTGGATACACCCTTTTGATAACTTTGATTCCCCTAGGGTCTTATAATCTAGTACTACACTCACCTGTACAACAACATTCACGGAGAGTTTAAACTTAATACCCTTAGCAATTTCTGATATTTTGCAGATGCGCCATTGTGAGCACCTGAA
This sequence comes from Artemia sp. Qi Xiang Cuo, assembly GCF_049724085.1. Taxonomy (NCBI): domain Eukaryota; kingdom Metazoa; phylum Arthropoda; class Branchiopoda; order Anostraca; family Artemiidae; genus Artemia; species Artemia sp. Qi Xiang Cuo. The sequence goes on along the minus strand of NC_142806.1, from coordinate 56,460,493 downwards.
TACACATGGTCTTTTGATTTAGTTCAATATCCCCCTCAACCATCCCTGAATTTTTATGAATTTAGATCAACATCCCCCTTAACCATCCCTGAATAGCTTTGGCCATTCCTGAGATATTGCAGATAAGACCTTTTGACAACCTTGATGCACTTGAACTCTTTTGTTTTAGTTAAGTAGTAGTAGTAATAGGAGTAGCGGTAGTATTATCAGTAAAAGTATTAGTAGCAATCATGGTCGCATTTGCGATCATAGTAGTAGTGTTGGGGTTCCAGCCCTGTTTCTTTTCCTTTCAGATAAATGACCTGTTTTCTTTTTCTTAATTACATTTGCTTATAGTATAATTTCAAAAGACAGGTTAAATTCCCTTTACTAAGCGATAGTGGTTTTGCAATAGGTAAGCTTTGAACCAAGGTTATTTTTATTCTTCCTGGTTGGGAGTCATTGAAGGATAAATCTAAGATTTAGAACTGGGTTTGAATAGGGATGGAGCTGATTGGCTGGGCCAAGCAGAGGTCCACCCGTATGAACAGTTGTGTAAAGATTATTATATTTTTTAGTCTGCGTTTTGAGCCCAATTGGGGAAGGATATTTCTGTTGTTATATGTGACCGTTTTGGAAGAATACAAGTAAGGTATTTTCTACAACTGTGTACTAGTTTCCGTAACCCAGGCAGGGTAGGAATAGAGCTACGGGGTACCGTCATTATTATATTGACAGGGAGGGTTGTTATCTCCAAGGAGAGAGTTAAGAGATTTTCTAGCCGTAACTCAAGGCGGGTACATTTGGCTGTAGAAAGTGGCCATTGGACCACTCGATCACGTTATCATACCCTGGGACAGGGTATACTGTAAATCGGGTAGTACCAAACCCGATATTTGCAGAACCGGTGTGGTGGACACGGGCATAGCATTATAATTTGGGGCCGGGGCTTTCCCCTCCAATAAGTAGTGACACCCGTATATTACCATGCCAGTGGCGTTGTGGCCTACCGGTATAACACTGGTAACTAAACACCACGAACATTGGTGGCAACGCTCTTAACCGTTGGGGTAAGAGCGGGAATCCCACTAACATTTGGGCCGACAAGGGGTTCTCCTCTTCGAGTAAGTGGCATAGCAACATTTTTGCGCCATTTTTGCATCAATAAGTGGCGACACCCGTACTTACACCCCAATAAGTGGTGCCAGCGGTATAAGAGAAACACCAATAAGTAGTAGCAGTCACAATTACAGTCGCAACTAGTCACAGCTGCAGTCAGAGTCACATGTGGTCACAATTGCAGAAGCAAGTATGGTTACACGCAGTCACATGTAGTCGCAGTCACAAGTAGTTGCAGTTGCAAGTAGTTGCAATCACAATCGCAAGTAGCTGTCTTCGAAAGTAGTCAAGGGTGTAAGACTCACAGTCGCTAGTAGTCTCAGTCCAAAGTAGTCGCAGTTATAAGTAAATGTAGTCTGAAGTAGTTTCAGAAGCAAACGCAAGTAGTCACAGTTGTAGTCATAAGCAGTCGCAGTCGCAATTAGTAGCACACGCATGTGGTCGCAATAGTACTCAGAACCACAGTCGTTAATATCCGCAATCGTAATTCTTCGGAACTGCAGTCACAAGGGGTTGCAGTCGCAAGTATTCATAGTCCCAAGAAGTCGCAAGTAGTCGAAGTCGCAAGATGCCACAGCCACAAGTAGTTGCGGTTGCAGTTATAAGTATTTGCAGCTAGAATGGGCATCATCATCCCCCCGTATATAAAAAAGTAATCCGAAATTGTCCTTAGTTTTGACCACTGCCTAATCAGTTTATTGACTTTTTCCGTGTTATTACATACACCCCCCTCCCCCATTGAAAATTATTGTATGCTGGAACACATCATTACCACAAAATCTAAAATAAGACAAGTGGTTCCCACGACTAACACAAAAGAATAAAATTGTGATTTGTACACATTTGTCTCTTAACACGTACATAGTCCATAGAAAATAAAGGATTAAAATATAAAACGCATATGCAGTATTACTAACGATTACGCTGAATTACATAGTTGCACAAAACTATTTGAGAAGAGAAAAAAGGAATCTCTCTGGGGCCGGTTGGAAGGGATACACGAATCCTTAAACTTTTTTTTTTTATTGGGGATTTTTTTTAGTTTTCGTGAGAGGTCATTCCAATCAATATTATGTGGAAATTTACCCTCTGGCATTTCTTTATTTAGAAAAAAAATATTCGGACTAAGCGTACAATATGGATACTTTGGGGAAAATATCTCTCCTATTACTGTAGAAATATTTTTAATGTGAAGTAATATATGGTATTTATATTATGATATTAGGTGGCTTGAGATTTTCCTTGGGGTAAGTTTAAAACACGCTGAAAACTGCAGTGAAAAGTCAAAATAACTGATTTAATTTTCACAAATGTTGTTTGGTTTTCGCTGAAGCTTATATCTGAGAATTCAGAAAAAAAATATTAGACGCTGGGTTGAGATTTCTTTGTCCAAGGGGCACGGGTTCGATCCCTGGCGTGGCCAGTTTCTTGGTTTGGGACGCGGGTCAGTGGTGTGACTTATAAGCTTAGCCAGAGTCAACCCAGCTCTAAATGGGTACCTGGAGAAATCTGGGGAAGGTAATCAGGAAGGGTGTGCGAGAGCACAGGATGGCTGGCCCCCAGCCCCCCATTGCACTTCCTGGCTGAGGGCCACGAAACGGAGATAAGCACCGCCGGTTTGGATCTTAAGGGTCTAGTGCCGTCATACATACATATACATACATATATCTGAGAATTCGGGAAGGCTACTGATTACAAATTGAAGGCTAATTTTGCAGTATAAAGGTCTTACACCAAACATATTTGGGGAATTATTCACAAATAGCATTGTAAATAAGGCATTTTGAAATGGGAGCAATTCTTTTGAATGTACAAAAATTATTCCGATAGAAGATGATTTGAAGTGGCCTACCAACAAATGGCAATACTAAGCGTGTTTTACTTTACTAATTGCTCCTAGAAGTCCAAAGTGCCACTAAATATATGTTAGGCCCAATCTCTCAGATACTTTAACCATCCTCAAAAACTGCAAACTTTTCCAAACGAAATCACATGTTTCGAGAAATGCGAAAAATTTCATCAATTTGTAAAGTGTTACACTTCAACTTTTGTTTTTGCTCAAATAGATTAGATAAAAAAAAAAGGTTAAAATCCAATGGTGAGGGGGAATGAGGTGCAACCGCATGAATTTACATACGCTATTGCAACATAAAAAGGTTCTGTAGGTTCATAACTTTACTTTTGCACAATTAGGCGACATCTATGAAAATTCCAATGCATGAATAAGCCAGTCTGTTCTATTTACGTTGACTATCGATCTGTAAGCAAATCTATCATTATTTTTATGTTACTACGTTACCATAAAGTTTCTATTTAAAATTTATAGTCTAGTTTGTAGTTTATTTTTATAGATAAATTTTCTATATTACTACAGAGGTTATATTACTATTACTTTCGAAGATATTCCTAATTTTTACGCTTAAGCTGAACTAAAAACACATTAAAAAAGAATGATTTATTTGTGAATAGAAAAAAATATTTGAAAAAAATAGTATCTTGTTGATAAAATTAGTTTGTAACGTGCTATAAACCTTTGATTCCTTATCTACCATATCCAACAACGGGAGGTTGGGCAATTGGGGCTCCATATGATGGCTGGGGTGCCCTGAATCCACCCGTCTTTGCGTGTCCGAATCTAAAAAAAAAATAAGAGGTTAAATTACTGAAATCTAGTCTTCCATTCTGAAATATGGCAAATTCAGTGACACATTTAGAGTTTTCCTGCTGGTTATACTTAATAGAATGCAACCTAGTTTGATATTAAATAAAAAAAACAAGGTTATTAAACTGAAAGAAAGGAGCGACATTAAAATTTAAAACTAACAGAAATTATTCCGTATATGAACGGGGCTGTCCCCTCCTCAACGCCTCGCTCTTTACGCTAAGGTTTTTCATTGTTTAAAAAAAAAAAGAGTTGTGAAAACGTCAAAATTTAGCGTAAAGAGCGAGACGTTGAGGAGGGGACAGCCCCTTTCATATACGGAATAATTTCTGTTCGTTTTAAGTTTTAGTGTCGCTCCTTACTTTCAGTTAACAAAACTTGCTTTTTTTTTATTTAATTTTTTAACCTTTTTGAATAAATGCAGGTTTTGGTCTTGGCACACCGTACATGAATAATTAAAACAAAATTTGCATATTAATTTACTTTTATTTGGTTAAATGGCTTTCTCAAAACTTGTTTAATTTTAGTTACGAACGTTTTTATTAGTAATAAATATTTGTAACTTAAGTATTAACTTACGTAACGAACTTCTATATTCATATATTTTTAATACATATATTAGGGGGTTCGCCCCCTAGTCAATACCTTGCTCTTTAAGCGAAAGTTCGAATTTTGTTCCAATTCTGTAAAAATGACCGCTTAATCACAAAGGCCGTTAATTAGAATAAATAGCTCTTATAAAAGTACTAAAAAATATTTGGCTTAAAGAGCGAGGTATTGACTAGGGGGTGAACCCAATCATATATGTAATATTTTCTGTTCGTTTAAAGTTTTGTTGTTGCTGCTGTTGCAGTTGAAAAACTTGTTTTTTTATATTTAATTTCTGATCTTTTTTTAAATAATGCTGGGAAGTACGGCGTCCCCTTCATAGCAATGTCCATTCTCCCATGAAAACTTCCTTCATGGAAACATCCTCCCACATAACCCCCGACCCCCCCCCCACTACCAGGAAAAATCTCCCCTGAAACCGTCTGTGTATTTCCCAATAACCAATACTATATATTGACATGGGGTAGAGTTCATAAATTTCAGCCCTCCCCGCGGGAGCTTTGTGGGATTAAGTCATCCTAAAAGACATACTTATAATATTTTCGAACCTGCTGAACAAAATGGCTATCTCGAAATTTTGATCAGGTGTCTTTGGGAAAAAAATGAGCGTGGGAGGGGGCCTAGTTGCCCTCCATTTTTTTTGGTCACTTAAAAAGGGCACTAGAACTTTTAATTTCCATTCCAATGAGCCCTCCCATGATATTCTAGAACCACTGGGTCGATACGATCACCCCTTAAAAAAAAAAAACAAAAAAAAAAAACAATAAACACGCACCCGTGATCTTTCTTCTGGCAAAAAATGAAAAATTCCACATTTTTGTAGATAAGAGCTTGAAACCTATACAGTAGGGTTCTCTGATACGTGGAATATGATGGTGTGATTTTCATTAAGGTTCTATAACTTTTAGGGGGTCTTTCCCCCTTTTTTCGAAAATCAGCCAAATTTTCTCAGGCACGTAACTTTTGATGGGTAGGATTAAACTTGATGAAATTTATATATTTGAAATCAGCATTAAAATATAAATCTTTTGATGTATCTATTTGTATCAAAATACCGTTTTCTAGAGTTTCGGTTACCATTGAGCCGGGTCGCTCCTTACTTACAGTTCGTTACCACGAACTGTTTGAAACGGATAGAAAGATATTTTGACAGTTTTCTACTGCCAAAACTAAGCACGGACTCAATGAATTAATAAAGCCTGGTAAATATTACCAGGGAAAAATCGCGTACCGCAGATAGGAAGAAAAAGAAATTTGGAAAACCTATTGAGAAGTTCTTTGTCTTCATTTAATTCTCCTCTTCTAAGAAAATAAAGAATAACTATTTTGTCCTTTTTTTAATCATTTTTGAGGTAATTTTTTACTTTTTGCATTTGTGCTATGGCTTATTATTTAATATCATTTAACTGCTTAACATGACCCAAAAATTGACTTGTATCTTTCTTCAAACAGTTGACCCAAACATTTTGCACCGAGTGGATCAAAGTTCTGGGCTATATAACAAATGAGCAACAGATATAGAATCCTAAAATAGAATATAAAAACCTAATAGAATATAAAAAATAGAATATAAAATAGAATATTTTAAAATAGAATACCTAAAATACCTAAAAATAGAACAAATATACCTAAAATATACCTAAAATACCTAAAATAGAATATAAAATAGAATATGATATAGAATATAAAAACCTAAGTCCTATATTACAGAATACAAGACTCAGGCTCAATCCGATTTAGACAAGACATCCATGTCACTTGTTAATGGCATTATTTTTTTTTCTTTTTATATTTTACTTTGCTTGATTTTTGGTAAGAAATATCTTTGAAAAGTAATATTAAATAAGATTAACATTTAACAGAAGCTGTTGCTCGACAAAATCCCTGAAGAAGTTGCAACACATTGTTTCTGCAACAAAGCGTTAGGGCACAGATGACGTTTGGGGTAAATTATCATCTTTGTCATTGCTACTATTAAGTCTTTCAATTTGATGAAGCTTGCCAATTTTTCGCATAATAAAGTTGACATAGAAAGGCATGAGATAAGATGTATTATGTCGAGACACAAGTTTTTTTTTCTATTGAACTTTTAAAAAATTACTCGAAAGTTAGATTCTTATTCATAGCATATAAAGATCATCTTACGAAAGACATATAGAAACTATTAAAATTTAAAATTAATTACCCTGAAGAAGGAGCTCCGTATGACTGTGCAACAGGAGCAGAGATTGCTGGGGCTGAATAGGATGACACAGCAGGAGCCGAAAACGACTGAACAGAATGGGAAGAATAAGAAGGAGCAGCATGACCAGAAAAGGAAGATACGGCTGGGGCAGAATAAGATGAAACAGCTGGTGCAGAAGATATGGCGTAAGAAGGAAGAGAAGGGGCAGAGTAAAATGGAGCTGAAGCAACTGGAACTGGAGCTGAATATCCTGAAAATGAAGCTGGGGCAGGTGCAGAATAAACTGGAGCAGGTGCAGAAAAAGATGGAGCATGTGAAGGATACGTAGGAGCAGGCGCTGAAAAAGTTGGAGCTGCAACAGGAGCATATGAAGAATAAGATGGTACAGCTACTGGAGCAGGTGCTGAGTAAGCTGGAGCATACTTAGAGTATGATGGAACAGCTACTGGGGCAGGTGCAGCATAAGCTGGAGCGTGCTTTGAGTATGATGGAGCAGCAAAAGCGGCAGGTGCAGAGTAGGCTGGAGCTGGAGCATAGGAAGGAACTTGAGGTATGGCAGCAGGTGCACCATAGTGACTGAAAATAAAAACAACATGTTCTAACTATAGTAAAACAAGCTAATAACTAAAACAAGATAAATACTGAAGTTAAAAAGATTTTTTTTTTCTTTTGAATTCTCAAGACCAAGCTGAAGATTAAAATCTGATACTTCTACTCCACGCTATTTACAGCTTTTAAATTGTAGAGATAAGGCTATTCTATACTTTTTATTGTACTACGGTCATTTATAAGTTTGATGGGACGGTGTTTTAATAGATTTCCCCCAAACTACTGGCAAAAGTTTAAAAAGAACCTTTTTTCTCAACTAAGCTTATATTCATCTTTGAATGTTACAAGATTTTCAGTTTACAAGTTAATATTTCAATACAAGTGACCAGTATGTTAAGAATTAGGTTTGACATAGGTTAAACATAAACACGATTTTTTTGGATCGGCTTTAAATAATTTATGAATAACATTTTTGTTCTTAATTCTTGCTTTTATTTTTTTTTCTTTATTCAAATGTTATGGTATTAAATTTTATTTCCTGTAACTGCATGCTGTATATTATTAATAAAATTAAAAAGAAATATAATGATAAAAACTAAAACATAGGCTATATATAAATGTATACAAATAAGTATCATTTTTTGTACTGTCCTAATTCAAAATATAGTTCGTTATCATATTTTTATTTCAATTTAAATATAAGCAAAAAGCCAGTGTAGTTAAACACATCATCATATCTGTATCCTTCCTATAGCACCTTTATATAGCTGGTCTCATGAGTGACAGTTATTATTAAGATGACCTTACTACTAGCCTTGCGATGAACAATTTCGATTTCTTTTGAGTTAGCGTTCTGAATAAAAAGAAAATAAATTTCAATGCTATTTTAGGAATCTTGTCATATATATATATATATATATATATATATATATATATATATATATATATATATATATATATATATATATATATATATATATATATATATATATATATATATATATATATATATATATATATATATATATATATATATATATATATATATATATATATATATATATATATATATATATATATATATATATATATATATATATATATATATATATATATATATATATATATATATATATATATATATATATGGACCCCGTTGCCGCGCCGATGAGGGAAGACCGGTGGCGGCTAGGCAAAAATTAGCACGCCGCGCTGCTGGTAAGACGCCGGCGGCGTGCCGCCGGTAAGATGTCGGTGGCGCGCCGCCGGCACGATCAATGTTGACCGCAAACATCAATGTTTTCATCAGTCTTTCTCAAATCACAGCTTAAATTTACAACAGACTTGGACCTATTCATGAGCTCAAAAATTCACAAGTCGCTGGCTGGAAACTGGTCTTCTTCGTTATTCATCAAGAGAAGTAGAAATCTGGTAGAAACGAAATGGCTGTGGCGTTTCAGAACCCTTGCATAATACGAGTAGTTGAAGTATCTATTAGCTATGTATTCTTAACATAAATAATTATCAAAATTAGTAGTTTTTTTCATCGAGCATTACTGCATATAAAACTTCAAATACCGTATCACAAAATTCGTCAGTTATCTGGGTAAAAACTTTGAATGTAACTTTGATTTTAGAAGCTTAATTTTTTAATAATGCCCTTTTCCTATATCTGTTTTGTCACATTTAAAACAGTTGAAATGGGCGACTTTGATATTGATTTTTTTTTTTTTTTTTGCTCTTTTGGATTACTAAGAAACCTTCTTTTATCAAAAAATGGTTTATAATAAAGATTTTAAAAAAATTTCTTTTAAAGATTTTTTTGGCTTCTTTATAGAATATATGTCATGTAGGCTAAGGCTGAACTGCTGCTTTTTTATCGCTTTTGGCTGCTCTTTTCATTTTTTTTTTTGGGGATTCATTCCAAATTATAAACTGATAAATACCTAATATCAGTCAAATTATAAACTGTATCTAAAATGAGTAAATTTATCAAATTGAAAAATACATGATGAGCACTCCACATGAGAACACTTCAATTACAATGACACAAAAAACACTTAATAGTTTATTCGCTATGAAGAAAAATGAAGTGCCAGCTATTTTCTTAGGTAAAAAATGAAAAGCTCATTCGTTTTAAGTGTAATTAAATGAAATAATATGCAGACTGAAGTAGCTCCAGGAAGATGTTGAAATGTTCATCCTAGTTCGTCACTTTTAATCCAAGCAAAATGTTAGGACACATAGTATCAGTTATTCAGTTTAAGCTTTGATTTCCAAATGCTCACAAGAATTACCAAATTTAAGAAAGTCGCAACAATAAGTCACCTGTGTTCAAAATACTTAGACTCCTCTTTGATCCCCACCCAGGCTCAAAGCTTCTGCTATGGTCATTTCCATGGAAATCTCCAAAGAGTTTCTTTTTAAAATAGCTTTCAAGCGTAGACTTTTTTGCTTTTCTTCAAAGCTTTGAAAAAAGTGTTATATTATTCCAAATGTTACATTTGTGCATATTTTTGGTAATCATTTGTGGGGTGATCGAATTTTTTAAACCACGGTAGATACGTAATAACGTTGCAACATCTAGTACCCTGAGGTCATAAGACTGTCAAAGACTCCTCCTTGAACCTCCCAAATTGAAAGCTTTTATTATGACCTGGCATTTTAATGTAACTTGGGGACTGGACCAAGGGCGCCATTGTTACTCGAGCGCAACGTTAGGTTTTCAAAGTAAACCCGTTTCATCAATAGGAAAAAAACCGCATATGTCCCTTTCCCTTTGGACGATAAAACCATGCAAGTGCTGTATCAAGTATAACTCACGAAAATCTTGTTAATTTTGTCAACTTTTCAACTTTTTGGCATTCCTGCTTTCAATAAAAAAAAAAAAAAAATCAAGGTACTATTACTTAAATATAATGACTCCCAATGCCCCCCTTCTGGATACCATCTTGATATGATACCGTCTCTGCTTTAAATAAAAAAAAAAAAAATAACTTATTGGAACCCCAGCTTTAAAAAAAAATATAGTTATTATCAGTTAAATATGATAGTTCAATACCCCCTCCCCCTCTGGATGCCACCTTGATATGATGCCGTCTCTGCTTTAAATTAAAGAAAAATGAACTTTTTGGGATCCCTGCTTTCAATAAATAAAACTTTGAGCTATTATCATTTAAATATAATACCTCCCTACCCCCCACCCCTCTGGATACCACCTTGATAGGATAGCGTCTCAGCTTTCATTAGAAAAATAATTTACTGAATAGTTAACAAGGTCACCATATGGTTCAAACAAACACGCAAAATAACATTAAACATCTTAGTGTTCCTTGAAAAAAAAATTGAGGGTATGAGTAAAGGGGTACAATGACAACAACAAAAATGTTGAAATTATTCAGATATAGCCTACCTCAAATTATTGGAAAACTGAGTGATAGATTCGCCATGGCATTCCATAAAATCTAAAGAATCGAATTAAAAGGGAGCACACACAAAAGCCAAATAAGGCCAGTAGTCTATGAGAAATCTCAAAATACCCAAGACAATGAACAAGTCCTAATGGGGGCCCTGGGTCTATCAAAATATTTCAATGGTTTCCCAGGGAATGTGATATCATTTTCTTCTGTCTCCACTTTAAATGAAAAAAATAATTATCTTTTTGGCATCCCTGCTTTCAATAAAAAAAAATGAGGTATTATCATTTAAAAATGATAGCCCCCTATGCCCCTCCCCTATAGGCCATAATTTACAATTTATTTACGAATCATATTTTTGGGGTAACTTCCGGTTCAATCTTTAATTCCCCAACCGTGTACATAGCTTAGTCTATAGCTAAATTTTGTATCAACCCAAGGCTGTTTTTTTTTTTTGGGGGGGGGGGGGTAAAAATGTTCCAGAAAGAAGATTATATTTTCTATCAGGTGTTCAATAATTGAGTATTAAACATTAAGAAAATCTTATCTAAAAACAGCAAAAAACAAAAAAAACTGTAAACTTACAATTCAGCTGTAGAAACAATCTGTCGGTTGTCAATTTCAAAATCCAACAAAAGGCTGAAGCTGTATAGTAGTGAATGCGTTCTATAGTTCTATTCAACTTGAAAATAAAATTCTTGACTACGAATGATGTAAGAAATAGCAATTGGGAAACTGTATTCGAAATTATTTCAATTCACTTCATAGAAACGATACTTTTTTTTGTCAACATATGAAGAACTGTGTATATTGCAATATTTGCAATGGCATAGTGTATGTGTTTAGTTTTTATGCAAAGCAACAAAAGAGACGAAAATTAATGAACAAGAGAGCAGTGAAGAATTGTGGTATACAAAGTAATATTTGGCAGGGAAAGTCACTGGTGATAAATCACTAGGGGTGGCACCGTGATTGCGTGATTTTCGGGGATTCGGGGAACCAATTTTTTTTTCGGGGTGACGCATAGATTTTCAGGGAAATACCCGAAAATTCGGGGATAGTGCAAGCTCTGCTTGATTTCTAATCAGGAAAATCGAAATACTAAACCACACGAGAAGGAAAAGCTCCGACTTTGCGGTTGACGCAATAAAGAATTGCCGTAAAAATAATTTGAAGTCGACCGAACGCCGCCGCCTCTGCCGGCGGTGGCGTGCCTGCGGCGCGCCGGTGAAGTTACGACACTTCGGCGGCGTTCGACCGGGCCTCTCGTTGGCAGCGTTCAGTCGATCCGCTGGCGTGGCGTCGGCGTATATATATATATATATATATATATATATATATATATATATATATATATATATATATATATATATATATATATATGTATATATATATATATATATATATATATATATATATATATATATATATATATATATATATATATATATATATATATATATATATATATATATAGTATATATATATAGATATAGAGAGATAGATATAGAGAGAGAGAGAGAGAGAGAGAGAGAGAGAGAGAGAGAGAGAGAGAGAGATAGAGAGAGAGAAAGAGAGCGAGAGAGAGAGAGAGAGAGAGAGAGAGAGAGAGAGAGAGAGAGACAGAGAGAGAGAGAGAGAGAGAGAGAGAGGGGGGGGGGAGAGAGAGAGAGAGAAAGTGAGAAAAGGAAAGAGAGAAAGAGAGAAAAGGGGAGGGAGGAAATGTTTGTGTCTGTACTTTTAGAAAGAATTAATTTGTGAAAAAAATGTTGCAAAGAAATGCAAATTGGTAAATGAGAATCCAGATACTCGTATGTTACTTATGATATTTCTAATCATTAGATAAATAAAAACTATAATCAAATAAAAAGAGAAAAGTGTGGCGCCTAATCCTCCATCTCCCCAGTATTTTGAAACATTACAAGTCCTTTAAGAAAGCAAAACAAGATGCTGAGTCACTAAACAGCCCCCGCTCTTGTGGATGTAGATTATCCCTGCAAATCAGAGCAGCTTGTGCATGTCTCACAATTAAATTTCTATTTATTTATTAGTTTTTATTTCCTTCCATTTTCAATTTTATTTATTTTTTCATTCAATTTTGATTTATTTGGTATTTTAATTTTTTTTTAATTTATTAATTTAATTTTTTATTTATTTTACACAGCAAACGAAGAACAAAATCTCCCCGAAACCTAAAAATTACACCAAAAATAACTGCCATATTAATACTCACCCTTGAGGGGCAGCAAAGCTTCCTACAGAAGAATATCCACCTGATCCACCATAATGACCATGGGCGTCAGCTAAAACGGCAAAAAATTTGTCATGATTTTGAAAGGCTTTACAAAAAGGGTTCTCATAATTAAATCAAGGGTGTTTTTCTGTTGAAAAAAGGACAAATTGTATGGTTTGTTTCATTTAATTACTTCTAGATGCTGATGAATTGAAAATTTAGCCTTAAAATGAAGCTTACGTCAAGTACCAACTCTTAAAAGAAGTTGTGTTGCTTCCTAATTTTAACTTTATTATCTTTTTTTTTAATTCCTTCGATAATAAAATGTTGACTTTGTATTTCTCATAGATGTACAGCTCAGTCTCTCAATTGTTTGGAAACAAATGTTGAGGTCTTGGTAATTATAAATTTATGAGACAAGCTCAATATAGGGAACATTTACATATTTTAATTTTTCATAAACTCTTCAGAAAGACCAAAAATAAAGTTTTTTTCCTGTAGAAACTAATAGCATGCCCAACCCTGATCCGACTTAAAACTGGCTCGATAAAACGTAGTTCTTAACCAACTGAAGATTTGTTATTAATAGTTTGTGGAAACATTAATTGAGTGGAAAATTTAGAAAAGTGACCTTCAAATATAAAGAAATTTTTAAAACTGCATTTGAGACATATATATATATATATATATATATATATATATATATATATATATATATATATATATATATATATATATATATATATATATATATATATATATATATATATATATATATATATATATATATATATATATATATAATTAAACATTTCATCGAAATTTTCACTTTTTCTTATTCATCGAATTTTTTTGAATATCAAGCTCCAAATTATTCTTCAATAACACTTTGTACAGTCAAGTGATTTCATTAACAGAAAATGTTAGCTAGCGACAGCACAATCCTTAGTAAAATTAAATAAAAAAAACAAGTTTTTTAAACTGAAAGTAAGGAGTGACATTAAAACTTAAAACGAACAGAAATTATTTCGTATATGAAAGGGGCTGTCCCCTCCTCAACGCCTCGCTCTTTACGCTAAAGTTTTTTATTGTTTTAAAAAAATAGAGTTGTGAGACAGAGTCAAACTTTAGCGTAATGAGCGAGGCGTTGAAGAGGGGACAGCCCCTTTCATATACGAAATAATTTCTGTTCGTTTTAAGTTTTAATGTCACTCCTTACTTTCAGTTAAAAAAACTTGTTTTTTTTATTTAATTTCTGATCGTTTTTTAGTTAATGCAGCTTGAATTTTGGCTCGCCGTCATTGAATAAGTAAACAAAATTTGCATAAAAATTTTACTTTTCTTTTGCTAAATGGCTGTCTCTAAATTTGGTTTTGACGTAATTTACAAATTAACTTATGTAACAAACTTCAATATTCGTATATTTTTCTTCTGGCAAAAAATACAAAGTTTCAGATTTTTGCAGATATGAGCTTGAAACCTATGTTGTAAGGTTTTCTGATACGCTGAATCTGACGGTTTGATTTTTATTAAAATTCTTTCACTTTTAGGGGATGTTTCCTCCCTCTTCAAAAAATCAGGTAAATTTTCTCAGGCTCGTAGCCTTTGATGAGTAATACTAAACTTAATAAAATTCATATATTTAGAATAGAATCAGCATTATAATCCCATTCTTTTGATGCATTTATTGAAATTAAAGATTCGCTTTTAAGAGTTTTGCTAACTATTGAGCCATATCACCTGTTTTTTTCATTTTTTTGTTTTAATATGTATATGTTATTAAGTGTATTATTGGGTTTTCCCGTTAGTAAAAAACACCCTTATCACTTTAAAAGTTTAAAAAAAATTTAATTCACAAAATCCTGAATAACAAAGGCCGTTTAATTAGAATAGATAGCTCTTTTGAAAGCACTAAAAAAAACTGTAGCGTAAAAAGCGAGGTATTGACTTGGGGGAGAACCCCCTCATATACATAATAATTTCTGTTCATTTTAAGTTCTAATGTTGCTCTTTACTTTCAGTTGAAAAAACTTGTTTTTTTTAATTTAATTTCTGATCGTTTTTTAAATAAAGCTTGGAAATCCAGCTCACCCTTCATAGAACTGCCCCTAACCCCAAAGAAACATCCTCCACGGAAAGATTCTCCCGAGTAACCCCCTCCTCCAGCCCCCCCCCACCAGAAAAAAAATCCTTCCTGAAAAAGTCTGTATACTTCCCAATAACCAATACAATATTTAAGCAATGGGCAAAGTTCATAACTTGCAGCCCTTCCCCTGCGACCTTTGGGGGATTAAGTCATCGTAAAAGACATATTTATTAAATTTTTGACTATTCTGAAAAAAATGGCTATCTCAAAATTTTAATTGGGTGACTTTGAGAAAAAAATGAGCGTGGGAGGGGGCCTAGTTGCCCTCCATTTTTTTGGTCACTTAAAAAGGGCACTAGAACTTTTAATTTCCGTTCCAATGAAACCTCTTACGATATTTTAGGACCACTGGGTCAATACGATTACCCCTGGGGAAAAAAACAAACAAATAAACACGCACCCGTGATCTTTCTTCTGGCAAAAAATGAAAAATTCCACATTTTTGTAGATAGGAGCTTGAAACCTCTTCAGTAGGATTCTCTGATACGCTGAATATGATGGTGTGAATTTCATTAAGGTTCTATAAATTTTAGGGGGTTTTTCCCCCTTTTTTCGAAAATCAGTCAAATTTTCTCAGGCGCGTAACTTTTGATGGGTAAAATTAAACTTGAAGAAACTTGTATATTTCAAATCAGAATTAAAATCTGATTCTTTTTTTGTATCTATTGGTACCAAAAGTCCGTTTTTTAGAGTTTCGGCTACCATTGAGCCGGGTCACTCCTTACTTACAGTTCGTTACCAAGAACTGTTTGATTTCTACCAATATTGTTTTTGTCTGGTTCATCTTAGCTTATAACCTTCAACTGGTGATATATAATTCAATAATACTTGTAAAAAAGTAATCGTAAATAATAGAAATTTTCACAAAGAATTACAAAAGAAGCAAAAAATATCACAAATAATCAAACAGTTCGTGGTAACGAACTGTAAGTAAGGAGCGACCCGGCTCAATGGTAACCGAAACTCTCGAAAACGGATTTATGGTACCAATAGATACATCAAAAGAATCAGATTTCAAAGCTGATTTCAAATATATAATTTTAAACAAGTTTAATGCTACCCATTAAAAGTGAAGCGTCTGAGAAAATTTGGCTGATTTTGAAAAATAGGAGGAAACACCCCCTAAAAGTGATGGAACTTTAATGACAATCACACCATCATATTGAATGTATCAGAGAACTCTACTGTAGAGGTTTTAGGCTCCTATCTACAAAAATATGGGCATTTCTATTTTTTACCAGAAGAATGGGCCCGGATGCGTGTTTATTTTTTTTATTTTTATTTTTTTTCCAGGGGTGATCTTATCGATCCATTGGTCCTAGAGTATCGTGGGAGGGCTCATTGGAACGGAAATTAAAAGTTCTAGTGCCCTTTTTAAGTGACCAAAAAATGGAGGGCAACTAGGCCCCCTCCCACGCTCATTTTTTTCCCAAAGTCATCCGATCAAAATTTTGAAATAACCATTTTGTTCAGCATGGTCAAAAATATGGTAAATATGTCTTTTAGGATGACTTAATCCCCTAAAGTTTCCAGGGAGAGGACTGAAAGTTATGAACTTTGCTCAATGTTAACATGGAGTAGTGGCTATTCGGAAGTATAGAGACGTTTTCAGAAGGTGTTTTTTCTAGTAGTGACGGGGGGTGGGTGGGTCGGGGTTTATGTTGGAGGATCTGTCCATGAAGGAAGTTTTCATGGGGGAAGGGAAATTGCCATGAAGGGGGCGCCGGACTTGCCAGCATTATTTATTGGTTATTGGGAAGTATACAGACATTTTCAGGAAGTATTTTTTTTCTGGAGGATGGGGCTGGAGGAGGGGGTTACTCGGGAAAATCTTTCCATGGAGGTAGTTTCTTTGGCGTAGGGGAAATTTCTAAGAGGGGGTTGTCGGATTTCCAAACATTATTAAAAAAACCATCAGAAACTAAATTAAAAAAAAACAAGTTTTTTTCAACTGAAAATAAGAAGCAACATTAGAACTTAAAACGAACAGAAATTATAACGTATATGAGGGGTTTCTCCCCCAAGTCAATACCTCGCTCTTTACGCTACAGGTTTTTTTAGTGCTTTCAAAAGAGCTATCTATTCTAACTAAACGGCCTTTGTGATTCAGGGGTTTGTGAATTAAATTTGTTTTTAATTTTTAACGTAAAGAGCGAGGTATTGACTAAGGGGAGAACCCCCTCATATACGTAATAACGTATAATTAATAAAAAAACAATAAAAAAACAAGCGATACGGCTCAATAGTGATCGAAACTTTTAAAAACGGAATTTTGATGTCAATAAATGTATCAAAAGAATGGGTTTATAATGCTGATTCTAAATATATAAATTTTATTAAGTTTAGTATTACTCATCAAAGGCTAGAAGCCGGAGGAAATTTACCCGATTTTTTAAAGAGGGGGGAAACATCCCCTACAAGTGAATGAATTTTAATGAAAATCACACCGTCACATTTAGCATATCAGAAAACCCTCTTACATAGGCTTCAAGCTCATATCTGCAAAAATCTGCAATTTTGAATTTTTTGCCATAAGAAAAATATACGAATATAGCAGTTAGTTAAGAAAGTTAATTTGTAAATTACGTAATAACCAAATTTATAGACATCAATTTAGAAAAAGAAAAGTACAATTTTCATGCAGATTTTGTTTACTTATTCAATGACGGTGAGCCAAAATAAAAGTTGAATTAACTAAAAAACGATCAGAAATTAAATAAAAAAAAACAAGTTTTTTAAACTGAAAGTAAGGAGCGACATTAAAACTTAAAACGAACAGAAATTATTCCGTATATGAAAGGGGCTGTCCCCTCTTCAACGCCTCGCTCTTTACGCTAAAGTTTGACTTTGTCTCATAACTTTATTTTTTTAAATAATAAAAAACTTTAGCGTAAAGAGCGAAGCGTTGAAGAGGGGACAGCCCCTTTCATATACGGAATAATTTCTGTTCGTTTTAAGTTTTAATGTCGCTTCTTACTTTCAGTTTAAAAAACTTGTTTTTTTTTTTTTATTAATTAAAGAAAGCAACATACGTTTCGGTGCAGCCAGAGCTGATGCGACGAAAAGGCATGAAACCAAAGTCTGAAATTAAAAGTGTAAAGTATAATAGTTAATAATAGTTAAATAAAAGTAATATACTAGTATTAAAGTACTAAGAACTAATAATAGCGTAATAATTGCACAGTAATAATAGTATAATAACAGAATTAATAATATTAAAATGATAGTATAATAGTAAAAAGTATAGGAAAAATATGGATACTTTAGGCAATAAATTTACAAGAGTATTAGAATAAGCTACATTGACCCTCTTTTTTAGGTAATTTTGACCCATTTCAAATGTCTGGTATTTGGCATAAGATCAATTAAATAAATACTATAACATTGTTTAGTTAGATACATTTTGTCAAAATCTGACATCGTATTTCCATTTTTAAAAATAAATATGTATGGCGGCTAGGATAAATACCAAAAGAAACAAAGACATGTCTTATTTTACTTTAGTATTAGAAGTCAATCCAACTATAGAACTAATCTAATTCCATATCAACGGATTTTTTGTAATCTAGTCTACAAAATTCTTTTGTATATATAATTTTTGAAACAAAAACTCGAATACACATGAATTAAGCATATAATAGGGTTTCTTGTGGTCACATGTTCCGTTGTATGGATTTTTTAAGATGCTGTTCTGAATCACTGATGTTTTAGCAAAAAAAACTAATTTTTTGTAGAAAAAAATTAAAAAAGATAAATAAATATAACATGGCGTTATGTTCATATCCCAACAAATCGATCAGAGGATTCTGGGAAGCACCAAACATATCCGATCATATATATTCCCCATGACAAAGGCACACTTCTTTCTATCAAAATTGTTTATATTCTTATAATTATATATGATGTACCCCTTTTTTTTTGAAATGCGCTTACCTCCCAACCGAAAATATAGATGTACCCAAGTTTTTTTCAATTTATAAACCCTTTTCAATTTACCACTAATAAATATGCCAATAGTGCGTAGGTTAGTAACTACACGCTGTAAGTTCACAATTTTTTTTTTTAATTTGTTTTTATATTGGATATTTCATTTACAAGGACAGCAAAAAAGTTTAAGTGGTATTGTGTAAACCCCTAAACCCGCACAAATTATATAAGCCCTTAGTTCTATAATAGCCTATCTTGCGAGTATAAAAGAAATCAAAAATTTATCCACGCCTTTCTGCTGATCCTAATTTCCATTTGAGAACTTATGCTATAGAGAGAGATTACGTATGTGAACACGAATTTATACAGGGGGAGGAGGTCTTCTTGTCTTTAAAAAATTTGAAAGTATTCTTGTCTCATGATATCTAGGTAGTTCACCCATTTTTGCTTTATTGAGTTTTCCTCCCCCCTCTAAAAAAAACATTCTGCTTCATGGCTGGATGTAAACCGGCAATGAACATGTTTCCAGCCAATCAAAAACTAGTTAATATACCAAAACTCAGTATCACGAATCTTGAAGCGCAGCAGTCAGAAGGAGCTATTTTCTTAATATGCCTTTAGTTATGAAAAATTTCGCCAGTAACAAATTTGAACTTAAACATACAACATACAAACTCTACACAATTCAATACTCTATATACTGAGTTCAAGATTATTAAATTTGAAAACAAAGAGTTTTATAGCATGGTACTAGAAAATCAACAAAAATCGCGTGTTAGTTCGACCTACCACCGATTTATATTGTCATTTAAAGCCCAAGATAGATGTGGCTTTAGCCGCGCTAATTCAAGATGTGGTATGTTGCACATAACAAAAAACAATTGCAGGAGTGAGAAAAACTGAAAAATGTATTTCGAGTTTTATTTTTTAGTTTATTCAAGCTATAATAAGGAACAGTTTTGTTGAGGAAAGGTCGTTTTTAGGACCCTAACACAAGGTAAAATTGTTTTGAAATTAAATACTCCGATAATTAACTATGTCTACAAGTAAGAAAAGCATGTTTAATGTGCTTTGAACAGGAACAAAAAACAACAGACCTGAGTTAATGAAAAAGCAACTAGATTTCTCAAGTTGATTGAACGTTTCGAGTTTAAGAGGGTGTACTAAAGACAACAGTTAAAATCTCCCACTAAATTGCCGCAACTACCCTGTTGTTGCAAATTCACCTACCCTGTTGTGTCAGAACATTGAATCTCCTACGATGAAACAATTATGATTCATCTTGAAGCGCAATGTTTGTCTTGGGCTTAAAATACTTCGGTACAGAGAGCATTTATATATTGTCCTTTTTATCACAGACAAATGCTGTTGATCATACAAGAAATCAATGGTATTTCTGGATAAATTTTGGATTCGTTCCCTGCCTCTACATCATTTTTTCAACAATTCAAAATCTTTCTCAATGAAATTAGAAGCTCTTCTGTCATTAATGAGATTAAGAGCAATTTTATTATAAAACAAAATTAGATTTCTGAGATTTTACATTTAAATTTGTTTTTTGTGATGTGAAGTCGTAATGAATTAGCATTTGATTATATTGATATCTATTTTTGTAGAATAGATATTAATTAGGAGCTGTGTAAAAAATGATAATGGTGACAAAAAAGGGGAATCAGAATAATTAATTTATTATGTGTCTTGAAGTGACAATGCCAAGTCACCATCAACGTTACATCATTACCATAATGTGATAGAAAATAAAGCACTAGAATCTTCCATAACACTATCCTTAGTTACAGAGGTACAAGAAATATGCATCATCACAAAAATCCCTACCGCTCTCATTCTCATGTTCACCGATGTACACTTCTGCGGAAACTGTAATAAATTTACGTTTTGATTTTGTTTTATATAGCTGGAAAAAACTGAATTTATATGTGACTCAAAAGTGGTCATTGCGCTATGTCAGCTGTAGGGTATAGCAAATTTCCGCTGACCCTGAAAACAGGAACCCATTTTACCAGACTCTGCAGTCGACTTCTTGCAAAACTTTTGGGTACTGAGTATAGACGGTGCGAGAGAAATTTGCATTTTGCATATTTTTACCTTATATTCACGCAAGAATTTATTTTAGAGAATAGGAAAACTTAAAGAGGGAAGAAATGTACTGGATTTTTTTTCAGAACAGAGAGTGGAGGGGGATGAAAGATTTTTTGTTAGAAAGTTATGATTCCTTAAAAATTTAACAAAAGCTTCCAATTTCTTTTTCTTGAAATCTTGAACTTTTAGTTTTTTTTAAGTAAAAGTTAAAATTTTCAAGAAGAAATAATTGGAAGCTTATTCATATTATTGTTCACCTAGATAGCATTATTATTTTGTTTTACTTAGTTGGGATTAGGATCGAACAAAACCTCCCCCCCCCAGGACAAATTTTTGATTTCAAGGATCTTCTCTATTTCATGCAAATGAAAAAATATGCAAATTCCATACTAATTAATACACTTTGCAAATTAATTAATTACTTTGCAAAAGAAATGTGATTATATTGAAAAATTTTGAATTGAACATTGAGAGCAGATGTAGTACTTCGAAATTGGCAGATTCATTACCATCCTATTCCCTAAATTCCGTTAGAATTACGTTTAATTTGACCCACCAGTCGTAGAATATTGGAACAGGGCTATTTCTTAAGGAAATTGTAAGGCTTAGTACCCTTTCTATGAGTTGGGGATAGTTCAGAAATAACATCTAAGGTTAAAATATAATTAAATGCATAAAAATTGCAATCCTAGAGGCAAAATCCCTATGATACCTAAATATGGTACTAAAAACGAACAGAAATTAAAGCAAAAATAGAGGTTTCATCAATTGAAAGTAAAGAGCATTATTAAAACTCACAATTTAAAGAAATAAGTCCAATATATGAAGGAGACTGTTACCCCCTCAGCCCCCCACTCGTTATGCGAAAGTTGACCTTTTTGTACCAATGCTTTGAGAACCATTGGTCTAAAACAGGGACCATCTGATAAAACTTTCTGTAATTTTTCAAAGTCTCTCGAAAAATATAAAGGTTTATTTGTTTGCATTACTTTAAAGAATAAAGTTCAAGGGTTTAGAAAAACAATCGATAAATAAAATACTTGCAATTTCAAATTTTTTTACTCTAAAAAACACAAAGTTAAGCTCTTATTAAGATTTAGCGCAGAAAGCGGGAGGCTAAGAGGCTAGCATTGAGTAAAAAAAAAAAATTGCCCCTTACTATAAAATATACAGTTCGTGCTTTGTTGCATGAACCATTTACTAATACTTTTAAGTTTAAAGGTACCCATCAAAGAGTATCAGTAGAAGAAATTTTGCACAATTTTGTTGTAGAGGGGTAAACACCCCAAAAATGGATCTGGTCACTTTTAATCATGGGTGAAAATGACCGCATAAAAATTTCAACTTAGCCAATATCAAAAAGCTTGTGATAAGGAGAGTAGGGAAAGGGGTACCAGCCCCATCCCTCACCCCTGCCGCCATCTACAATTTAGTTTAATGCCGACGGGGCTCCATATATGGGCATAGACTCCCTAGGGGAAATGGATTTCCGAGAAATTGATTGCGTATATGTGTGTGTGTGTATGTCTGTATGTGTGTGTGTATGTGTGTGTGTTTATGTGTTTGTTTCTGTGTGTGTGTGTGTGTGTGTGTGTGTGTGTGTGTGTGTATGTGTGTGTGTGTGTGTGTCTGTGTGTGTGTGTGTGTGTGTGTGTGTGTCTGTGTGTGTGTGTCTCTGTGTCGCTGTGTGTGTGTGTGTGTGTGTGTGTGTGTGTGTGTGTGTGTGTGTGTGTGTGTGTGTGTGTGTGTGTGTGTGTGTGTGTGTGTGTGTGTGTGTGTGTGTGTGTGTGTGTGTGTGTGTGTGTGTGTGTGTGTGTGTGTGTGTGTGTGTGTGTATATATATATATATATATATATATATATATATATATATATCATTGCATATATATATATCATTGTTTAAATCATTGCGGCAAAGTTCAAGTCAAGTTAGTGGCGGAAACGGTATATTAAAAGCTAAGGGTTGATACTTTAGATAGAAATAGAGAAAGCATGAATTTTATCGCAAAAAGAGAATTATTTCCATTGCAAGAATAAAAGTCATAAACAATGGTGGGTTTACAGCGTTAAAAAGAGCATTTTTTATAGTCTTTTAACGACTATAAAGATAGCGTAGTAGAGTCTACATTAGAGTGGGAGGAGGGGATTTATCTGAATATACTGGAGGGTGACCAAGGAAAATAATTTTATTTTGAAAATAAAGAATGAATGTATGCTAAACAGAACTCACATTGTTAATCGCTCTATCCAAGGCTTCTAGCTCATCAATAATATTCATTGTTATATCCTTAGTGTCAAAGAACTTTCTGATAATTTAATACATTCCCCTAGTGATTATGTAAACCACCCCTCTTTTCATTACACTTGGCCAAACAACAACAACAACAACAAATAACTCGACCTTCACATAACCCATAAGAAATTAGTAAACCATGAATAAATGGAGTTCTGTTAGGAGTTAGACTTAATTGTAGATGGCAGCATGGTGTTCGTTCAGTATTCTATGCCCATATATATATATATATATATATATATATATATATATATATATATATATATATATATATATATATATATATATATATATATATATATATATATATATATATATATATATATATATATATATATATATATATTTATATATACGCAATCAACTTCTCGGAGATCCATTTCCCCTAGGGAGTCTATGCCCATATATGGTGTGGGGTCACGAGCTCATGAGGTTAGGTTAGGTTACGCAATCAATTTCTCGGAAAGCCATTTCCCCAAGGGAGTCTATGCCCATATATGGAGCCCCGTCGGCATTAAACTAAATTGTAGATGGCAGCATGGGTGAGGGAGGGGGCTGGTACCCCTTTCCCTACTAAGGAGCTGTGGGTAATGAGTGACTCTTGCTAATAGTAACCAAAAATTTGAAAGAGGATGTTTCGATAACAATAAATGTATCAAAAGAATCTTATTTTTATGGTGAATTTGAATAGGTAAGATTCATTAAGTTTGCGTTCATCCACAAAACTCTTAGGCCTGGAGAAATGTGCCTGGATTTTGATAAAGGAGGAAAACCACCCCAAATGGGCAAGTAATCTAGATAATAATAATAATAATAATAATTTATTTTTAACCTACTGTACAGAAAATGAAGAGGAGTAACACAAAAAAATAGAAGAAAAAATCACAAAAATACATTTAACATCAACTCAAATCAATAAATACACTCAGTGCGCTATGGCTACCCAGATAAGAGGGTGGTTAACACCCAGGGTAGCATAAATATTCTCTTGAAGACGGTAGATACGAATTAAACCATCAACTTAAGCGTTTCAGAGAATCCTAGTGCAGAGGTTTGAAGCCCTATAAATAAAAATAGAAAATTTTTAGTTTTTCCGAAGAAAAACTAAAAACCGTTTATATCACCATTCCAAAGAAAATAGTGATATAAATGGTGACAAAACTTCATTAGTGTAAAAAAATCTATGACAGGTTTTGCAAACAATGGAAGTAAATTGACGAAAAAAACTGTTTCCTTATCAAGGTCGTATTAATCGAATTATAACAGTGAATTTAAATCTCCTTATACATTTAAGAGGCTCAAAAAGTTTCATCTCGATGAAAATAGATTTTCAACGGATAAAACAGCTAATAATACAAACAGCTCCCTCTCAAATTCCAATACTAATGTAAAACGGCTGTCTGAAATAATTCCACCGTTAAATGATTAAAGCAGAAAAGAGTAGTGGATATGGGCGTCGTTGTAGTTGCTCTGGTATTGGCCTTGGGTGCCAAAATAGTAGAACTATTTTGTAATTTGTAAGAACTATTTTCTATTTTGTATTTTGTATGAATCATTCTGTACGAACTATTTTGTATTATACTGTAACTGTTTTGCATATAATAAGAACGATTTTTCGTTTTGTAAGACCTAATTTGTACTTTTTAAGAACTATTTTGGATGTTGTTAGAGCTATTCTGTGTTTTAAAAGAAGTATTTTGTATTTTTTAAGAAATATTTTGTATTATGTAAGAGTTATTTCTTATTTCATAAGAGCTATTTTGGATGTTGTTAGAAATTCTTTTGTGTTATATGCCCTGAGGGCATATAAGAACGATTTTGGCACAGTGTACTATATATTATTTGTTTCCTTTAGAGAAGGGCACTTCATATGGAAGGGGTTGTCGTAGAAACTTCAAAAGGGACTCATTCGATTGGAAATTGAGAGTTCTAGTGTCCTTTTTAACAGTCAAAAGTGATTGGAGGGCAACTAGCTCTCCTCCCACGCCCATCATTCCCCAAAACAAATCCAATAAAAATTTTGAGATAGCCATTTTGTTCAGTGTAGTTGATTTCGAGATAGAAAATATCTTTTTGAGGAGGACACTCCCCCACAACCCTCGGGGTATGGGTTTTAAGTTATGCAATGGGGGCATATAAGGTTTTTATAGAAGGCGTTGTCGTAGAAACTTCAAAACAGGCTCATTCGATTGGAAATTCGAAGGACTAGTACCCTTTTTAATAGTCGAAAGTGATTGGAGGGTAACTAGCCCCCTCCCCCACGCCCATCATTCCCCAAAATACGTTCAATAAATAGTTTGAGATAGCCATTTTGTTCAGCGTAGTTGATTTTCATATAGACAATATGTTTTTGAGGAGGACCCTCCCCCAGAGCCCTCAGGATAAGGGTTTTAAGTTATGCCCTGGGGGCATATAGGGTTTTTATAGAAGGTGCTGTCGTAGAAACTTCAAAAAGGGCTCATTTGATTGGAAATTGGAGTGTCTCGTGCCATTTTTAAGATTTGAAAGTGATTGGAGGGCAACTAGCCCCCCCCCCTCCCCACCCAACCCCATCATTCCCCCAAACACATCCAATCAACATTTTGAGATAGCCATTTGGTTCACCAGATAGAAAATATGTTTTTGAGAAGGATACTCCCCCACAACCCTCAGGGTAAGGATTTTAAAATATGCCCTGGACGCATATAAGGTTTTTATAGAAGGGGTTGTCATAGAAACTTCAAAATAGGCTCATTCGATTGGAAATTCGAAGGGCTAGTACCCTTTTTAATAGTCAAAAGTGATTGGACGGCAACTAGCCCCCCACAACGCCCATTATTTCCACAAACTCATCCAATCAAAATTTTGAGATAGCCATTTTGTTCTAAAAAATATGTTTTTGAGGAGGACACTCCTCCACAACCCTCAGGGCAAGGGTTTTAAGCTATGCCCTGGAGGCATATAAGGTTTTTATAGAAGGCGTTGTCGTAGAAACTTCAAAAAAGGCTCATTCGATTGGAAATTCAAAGGGCTAGTGCCCTTTTTACTAGTCGAAAAAGATTGGAGGGCAACTAGACCCCCCCCACACCCATCATTTCCCCAAACACATCCAATCAAAATTTTGAGATAGCCATTTTGATCAGCGTAGTTGATTTCCATTTTGAAAATATGTTTTTTAGGAGGATACTCCCCCACAGCCCTCAGGACAAGGGTTTTAAGTTATGCCCTGGGGGCATATAAGGTTTTTAAAGAAGGCATTGTCGTAGAAACTTCAAAAAAAGCTCATTCGATTGGAAATTCAAAGGGCTAGTGCCCTTGTTAATATTCGAAAGTGATCGGAGGGCAACTAGCCCCCCCACGCCCTTCATTCCCCAAACACATCCATTCAAAATTTTGAGATAGCCATTTGTCTTAGAAAGTTGAAAAAGGTATCATTCGATTTGATTTCCATTTGGTGCAGCGTAGTTGATTTCCAGATAGAAAATATGTTTTTGAGAAGGACACTGCCCCACAACCCTCAGGGTAAGGAATTTAAAATATGCCCTGGGAGTATATAAGGTTTTTATAGAAGGGGTTGTCATAGAAACTTCAAAATAGGCTCATTGGATATGAAATTCGAAGGGCTAGTACCCTTTTTAATAGTCAAAAGTGATTGGACGGCAACTAGCCCCCCGCCACGCCCATTATTTCCACAAACTCATCCAATCAAAATTTTGAGATAGCCATTTGTTCTAAAAAATATGTTTCTGAGGAGGACACTCCCCCACTGCCCTCAGGGCAAGGGTTTTAAGTTATGCCCGGGAGGCATATAAGGTTTTTAAAGAAGGCGTTGTCGTAGAAACTTCTAAAAAAGGCTCATTTGATTGGAAATTCAAAGGGCTAGTACCCTTTTTAATAGTCGAAAGTGATCGGAGGGCAACTAGCCCCCCCACGCCCATCATTCCCCCAAACACATCCATTCAAAATTTTGAGATAGCCATTTGTCTTAGAAACTTGAAAAAGGGCTCATTCGATTTGAAATTCAAAGAAATAGTACCCGTTTTAATAGTCGAAAGTGATTGGAGGGCAACTAACCCCCCTCTCTTGCCCACCTTTTGCCCAAACACATCTAATAAAAATTTTGAGATAGCCATTTTGTTCAGCGTAGTTGATTTCCAGATAGTAAATATAATTTTGAGGAGGACACTCCCCCACAACCCTCAGGGCAAAGATTATAATTTATGCCCTGGAGGCATATAAGGTTTTTATTGAAATCTTTGTCGTAGAAACTTGAAAAAGGGCTCATTCGATTTGAAATTCAAAGGGGTAGTACCCTTTTTAATAGTCTAAAATGAATGGATGGCAACTAACCCCCTTCTCACGCCCACCTTTTCCCCAAACACATCCAATCCAAATTTTTAGATGGACGTTTTACTCAACGTAGTTGAAAGTTTTGGAATTTAGGTCTTTAAGGATGACAACCCCTCCAACCACAGCCCTCAGGGCAAGGGTTGTAAGTTATGCCCTGGAGCATATGAAGGTTTTATTGAAAGCATTGTCGTAGAAACTTCAAAAGGGCTCATTCAACTGGAAATTGAAAGGGCTAGTGCCTTTTTAATAGTTGAAAGTGATTGGATAGCGACTAACGCCACTCTCACGCTCACCCTTTTCCAAAACATATCCAATCTAAATTTTGCAGGCCAAACTATAGTAATAAAAAACAAAAAGATTTAAAGTATTATTTTCTTTTTCCCTGTAAAGACTATGTCAATATAAAACGAACAAAAATCAATTTAAAAAACTTTTTCACAAAATAAGTTTTTCAAAGAAAAGTAAAGAACTCTATTAAACAAAAAATTAGCAAAAATAAAAGCAAATGATCTACCAATCGTGAAACTACCACAAATAAGCATCGATAAATAAATGAAACCCAAAACGAACAGAAATTACAACAATTAACCGAGTCAAACTCAAAACGAGCAGAAATTAACATAAGTTAGGCAAAAACCCCTATGCCTTCCCAAGGCCGGAACGAAATTTTTACTTTACTGAAAAAATACAAATGAATGTGTATTGTCAGTATAATATACATAAACTGATATTTAGTCATCAAAATGTTTATATTATTTGATTTATCAAAGTTATATAAGTAAAAACATTTATATTTTCCTTCAAATACTTTAAATACTTTGCTCAAATCCCTACTACCGACATCTGTTAATTTACAGTCAAAGATGGCACCGTTTTTGTTTTCCTGTCATTTAAAATAATGTAACCTAAATAAAAATCACTTGTGATGCCATCAATAGCCTTAGTGAAAAAAGATGGCAGTACATGGACAGGAAAACAAAAATGGTGCCATCTTTGACTTTAAATTAATATATGTCTGTAGTAGGGATTTGAGCAAAGTATTTGATGTAACAAATAAAAAAAAAACAAGCATCGTCTTATACCACCCGTCCAAGAATATTCACTTCAAAGAACCATTTTTTAATAAACTGTCAAATTTACGTGGAAACCATTTCGAGTGCATTCTTTTTGGTTTTGTTACAAGTATTTTGTATTTTGTAAGAACAGTTTGTGATTGTTTAGGATTCATTTACGTTTTTTAAAAATTATTTTTTGTTTCGTAAGAAGTGTTTTGTAAGAAGAATTTGTCATCTCTTAGGATGCATTTTTGTTTTGTAACAAGTATTCTGTAAGAATAGTTTGTGATTGTTTTGTTTTGTAAGAATAGTTTTATGGTTTGTAGGAAGTATTTTGTATTTTGTAAGGACTAATTTATATTTTGTAAGAAATATTTTTTTTTGTAACAAGTATTTTGAATTTTGTAAGAAGAGTTTATAATTGTTTAGGATGTATTTTAGTTTTGTAAGAATTATGTTTTGTTTCGTAAGAAGTAATTTGTATTTAGTAATAAGAACTTGTGATTTCTTAGGATGTATTTTTGTTTTGTAAGAATGGTTTTTTTGCTTTATAAGATGTATTTGTTATTTTATAAGTAGTATTTGTATTTTGTAAGAAGAATTTGTGAACTCTTAGGATATGTATTTTTTTTAAGAATTTTTTTTTGTATGATGTATATCGTATTGTGTAAGAGGAATTTGTAATCTCTTAGGATGTATTTTTTTGTAAGAACTATTTAATTTTGTTTTTTAAGAAGTATATTTATTTTGTAAGAAGTATTTTGTATTTGATGAGAAGAATATCTGATTTCTTAGGATATATTTTTGTTTTGCAACACGTATTTTGTATTTTGTGAGAATAGTTTGTGATTGATTAGGATTTATTTTCCTTTTTTATGAATTATTTTATGCTTTTTAAGAAGCATTTTTTGTTTTGTGAGAAGTATTTTTATGTTTTGTAAGAATAGTCTCTGATTCTTTAGGATGTATTTTTAGTTTTGTAAGAATTATTTTCTGTTTTGTAGAAAGTATTTTGTATTTTGTAAGAATTATTTTATGTTTTGTAAGAAGTATTTTTAGTTTTGTAACAAGTATTTTTTATTTTGTAACACTTTGTGATTTTCCTTTTGTAAGAATTATTCATGTTTTGTAAGAAGTATTTTCTATTTTGTAAGAAGAATTTGTGATCTTTTAGGATGCATTTTGTTTTGTAAGAATTATTATTGTTTTTTAAGAAGTATTTTTTGTTTTGTAACAAGTATTTTGTATTTTATAAGAACATATTGTGATTGCTTAAGATGTATTTTGTTTTGTAAGAATTATTTTTGTTTCGCAAGTTGTATTTTTTGTTTTTTAATAGGAATTTGTGATTTCTTAGGATGTATTTATGCGTTTTAAAAGTTATTATTTGCTTTGTAAGAAGTATTTGTTTTGTAAAAAGTATTTTGTACTTTTCTAAGAACTATCTCTGATTTTTTAGGATATACTTCTGTTTTGCAAGAATTATGTTTTGTTTCGTAGTAAGTATTTTGTATTCCGTAAGAAGAATTTATGATTATCTAGGATGTATTTTTGTTTTGTATGAAATATTTTTGCTTTGCTTGAACAATGTCCTGGAAGTGATACGTTGATCGCCTTAGAATGTATTTCTATGAAGATAGTTTCATTAATGACTTGTTGGCTCATTCGAGTAACGTGTTTGTTCTTAAACCATAGTAGATCTTGGGTCTCAAGTTCGATTCATATCTCGGACATAAATTTCAGAAAATCAATGGAAAACTGCTTAGAAGCTTTACAACTTATCGTTGGAAAAGAAAACATGACACCATCTATAACTATAGTTGACAATAAAGCCAAGTATGATTTTGACTATGTAGTAGGCAGCATTGGAGGAATCGCCGCTAAACCTTCTTCTTGATCTTAATCTACTAGGGATGTGCTTATGACTATTAAATAAAAAATAAAAAAAACTGGCTGGTTTTAGTCATAATCAATTTGCAAAAATCAATAATCGATTATCGACTTGATACCGTTAGAGTACGAAAAGGTTTCGACCAATTGTATATTAGAATCCAGAACAAAACTACACTTATTTGATATCTTGTCAATTCGAATTCATTTCAAACATTGAACAAAATACTAGAAAACGAAACAGGAATTCTTCTATTAATGATCACGTGATGGGTGCTCTGTGCCTGACCGCTTGTATCCAAAGGCAAATTTCACTAAGAAAGTAAAGGCAAATCCTTATTGTCATTGAAGTATGGTAAGACCAGATAGGCCCGCTTAAACTGAATAAAATAATTTGGTCTGTTATTCTCTTATAACACCTGCTGGCTGTCAGAGGGATGTTGGGCACCGCTTGTACGGTGGGCTTGCTTACTGATCCCAAACGAACCAAACTCAAAATCAGTTAACATAATATAACCTAAGTGAAAAACTACTCGTGATGCCATCAATAGCTTTAGTGAATAAAAAACTGGAAGTAGATGGACCGGATAACAAAAAAGGCACCATCTATGACTGTAAATTAATAGATGTCAGTAGTAGGGATTTGAGCGAAGTATTTGATATCGCGAACAAAAACAACAAGCATCATTTTATGGCACCCTTCCAAGAATATTCACTTCACAGAACGGTTTTATTAATTGGAGTCATTGACAGCATCTGATGCAACTGTCGATGATACTAGCAACATTCACAGATGCTTTGCTTTTCTTAGAATTGTCATTAATTTCCTTGTTGATATTTATTAATAAACATTCTAAACATTCAATTTGCTAGCGTATCCAAAAACTGATGGAGACATAACAAAGTAATGCATAAAATATTTTATTGAAATAATGGTATGTAGAATATCTTCATAAAAAATTAATCATAAAAAACATAATACTTCATATGTTTTCTCTCGACATGTCAATTATTCCATTTTTTGGGTCATATATGAGTTTTAACATGGATTCAGTTACAACCATCACACATTTCATCATTGGTAATACTGAGCTCATTGACTTCGATGATAGTTGGTGTGCCATCGATGATAGTAGTTATGTTTGTAGGTGCTTTGTTTTTCATTGATTCCTCTTTATAGCCCCGTTGTTAGGCTTTCTGCCAATGCCGTTTTTATTTTGATTTTGATTTCACTGTCTGTTACCATATCATTTTTATTTAGTTTGCTGTTTGTCAAAAATACGATTGAATGCTCATTGTCAGTTTAATATACTGATAGTTAGTAATCAGAATGTTAATATTATTTGATTTATTAAAGTTATAAAAGTAAAAACATTTATGTTTTTTCAGTAAAGTGCAAATTATGTTCTAGCCTTGCGAAGGCATAGAGGTTTTGAGCACAACTTATGTTAATTTCTGCTCGTTTTGAGTTTGACTCGGTTATTTATTGTAATTTCTGTTCGTTTTGGGTTTCATTTATTTATCGATGCTGATTTGAGGTAGTTTCACGCTTCATAGATTATTTGAGATCATTTTTGATCATTTTTCGTTTAATGGAGTTCTTTAATTTTCTTTGAAAAACTTATTTTGTGCAAAAAGTTTTTAAATTAATTTCTGTTCGTTTTATATTGACATAGTCTTTTCAGGAAAGAAGAAAATAATACTTTAGATTTTTTTTTTCGACTATTAAAAAGGGCAATTTCAATTTCCAAAGAAATGAGCCCTTTTTGAAATTCTTACAACAAATTTTATATAAACATTATATGCCCCCAGGGTATAACTTACAAACCTTGCACTGAGGGCTCTGAGGGGGCTATCATCCCAAAATACCTAAGCTCCAGAACTTTTGACTACGTTGAACAAAAGAGATATCTATAAATTTTGATTGGATATATTTGGGGAAATGGTGTGCGTGAGAGGAGGGTTAGTTGCCCTTCAATCACTTTCGACCATTAAAAGGACACTAGGCCTTTCAATTTTCAATTGAATGAGCCGTTTTTGATGTTTTTACAACATCGCTTTCTATAAAAACCTAACATGTTCGCAGGTCATAACTTACAATCCTTGCCCTGAGGGTTTTTTTTTTGGGGGGGGGGGGTGCCATCCTTAAAGACCTAATGTCCAAAAATTTCAACAAAGTTGAATAAAATGGCTATCTAAAAATTTGATTGGATGTGTTTGGGGAAAAGGTGGGCGTAAGAGGGGGTTTAGTTGCCCTCAAATCGCTTTCGACTATTAAAAAGGACACTAGCTCTTTGAATTTATAATCAAATGAGCCCTTTTTCAAGTTCCTACGACAAAGATTTCAATAAAAACCTTATATGCCACCAGGGCATAACTTATAACCCTTGCCCTGAAGACTTTGGTGGGAGTATCCTGCTCAAAGGTATAATTTCCTGAACTATTAACTGTGTGGAAAAAAATGGCTATCTCAACATTTTGATTGCATAGGTTTGGGGAAATGGTGGGCGTGGAAGGGTTATTAGTTGCCTTCCAATCACTTTCGACTATTAAAAAGGGCACTAGCCATTTCAATTTCCAATCGAATGAGCCCTTTTTGAAGTTTCTACAACAAAGCGTTCTATAAAAACCTTACATGCCCCAGGGCATAACTTACAACCCTTGCCCTGAGGGCTGTGGGGGAGTTTCTTCCACAAAAACAAAATTTCTATCTGGAAATCAACAATGCTGAACAAAATTGCTATCTAAAAATTTTGATTGGAAGTGTTTGGGGGAAAGGTAGTCGAGAGAAGGGGGGTTAGTTGCCCTCAACTAACTTTCGACTATGAAAAAGGGCACTAGACCTTTGAATATTCAATCGAATGACCCTTTTTTCAAGTTTCTAGGAGAAATATTTCAATAATAACTTATAAGCCCCAGGGCATAACTTATAACCCTTGCCCTGAAGACTATGGGGGGATTGTCCTGCTCAAAGGTATAATTTCCTGAACTTTAAACTGCGTGGAACAAAATTTCTATTTCAAAATTTTGATTAAATGTGTTTGGGGAAATGGTGGGCACGGAAAGGGTGCTAGTTGCCTTCCAATTATTGTCGACTATTAAAAAGGGCACTAGCCATTTACATTTCTAATCGAATGAGCCCTTTTTGAATTTTCTACTTCAACACGTTTTATAAAAACCTTATATGCCCCCAGGGCATAACTTACAACCCTTGCCCTGAAGACTGTGGGGGGATTGTCCAGCTCAAAGGTATAATTTCCTGAACTTTAAACTGCGTGGAACAAAATTTCTATTTCAAAATTTTGATTAAATGTGTTTGGGGAAATGGTGGGCACGGAAAGGGTGCTAGTTGCCTTCCAATTATTGTCGACTATTAAAAAGGGCACTAGCCATTTACATTTCTAATCGAATGAGCCCTTTTTGAATTTTCTACTTCAACACGTTTTATAAAAACCTTATATGCCCCCAGGGCATAACTTACAACCCTTGCCCTGAGGGTTGTGGGGGTTGTCATCCTCACAGACCTGATTTCCAGAACTTAAAACTACGTTGAACAAAATGTCTATCTCAAAATTTTGATTGGACATGTTGGGGGTAAAGGTGGGCATGAGAGGGGGCTTAGTTGCCCTCCAATCACTTTCGACTATAAAAAGGGCAATAGCCCTTTGAATTTCTAATCGAATGAGTCTTTTTTGAAGTTTCTACGTCAACGCCTTCTATAAAAACCTTTTATGCCCCCAGGCCAAAACTTACAACCCTTGCCCCGAAGGGTGTGGGGGAGTGTCCTCCTCAAAAAAAAAAAAATTCTGTCTGGAAATTAACTACGCTCAACAAAATGGCTATCTTAAAATTTTGATTGGATGTGTTTCGGGAAATGGAGGGTTTGGAAGGGGCGTAGGTTGCCTTCCAATCACTTTCAACTATTAAAAACGGCACAAGCCATTCCAATTTCCAATAGAATGAGCCCTTTTCGAAGTTTCTGCGACAACTTCCTTGATACAAAGTGCCCTGCTCTAAAGAAAAAATAATAAGTAATACATTGCGCCAACGTCGTTCTTATATGCCCCCAGGGCATAACTTAAAACCCATGCCCCGAGGGTTGTGGGGGAGTGTCCTCCTAAAAAAAATTAGTTTCTATCTGGAAATCAACTACGTTGAACAAAATGGCTATATCAAAATTTTGATTGGATGTGTTTGGAGGAATCATGGGCGTGGGGGAGGGGGCTAGGTGCCCTCCAATCACTTCCGACTATTAAAAAGGGCACTAGCCCATTGAATTTCCATTCGAATGAGCCTTTTTGAAGTTTCTACGACAACTCCTTCTATAAATATCTTATATGCCCCCAGGGCATGACTTACAACCCTTGCCCTTAAGGTTGTGGGGGAGTGTCCTCCTAAAAAACATAATTTCTATCTGAAAATAAACTACGCTGAACAAAATGGCTATCTCAAAATTTTGATTGGATGTGTTTCGGGAAATGGTTGGCGTGGAAGAGGGGTTAGCTGCCTTCCAGTCACTTTCGACTATTAAAAAGGGCACAAGCCACCCCAATTTCAAATTGAATGAACCCTTTTCGAAGTTTCTACGACAACTTCTTCGATACAAAGTGCCCTGCTTTAAAAGAAAAAATAATAAATAATACATTTTGCCAGCATCGTTCTTATATGCCCTCAGGGCATAACTTAAAACCCTTGCCCCGAGGGATGTAGGGAGTGTCCACCGCAAAAAAAAAAAAATTCTATCTGGAAATCAACTATGCTGAACAAAATGGCTATCTCAAAATTTGGAATGGATGTGTTTGGGGGAATTATGGGCGTGGGGGGGGAAGCTAGTTGCCTTCCAATCACTTTCTACTATTAAAAAGGGCACTAGCCACTCCAATTTCCAATTGAATGAGCCCTTGTCGAAGCTTCTACCACAACTCCTTCGATACGAAGTGCCCGGGTATGGGAAAAAAAAATACATTGTGCCAACATCGTTCTTTACTTAGGCAGCGCTATTGCGCTGCATATGATTTACCTGTGTTAACGGGACTACTGTGCGCTTGAAATCTTGACGTTCTTACAGAACTCCTTATCAAACGTGATGTTGAGATAAGAGCCTACTCAGAATGATGTCCTATGTGTCTGCTTTGAGTAATAGCATTCTTTCGTTGAGAATAATTGTTTCCAAAAAAATGTTACGACTCTTGTTAAAAGCAAAGAGAGGATCTGATGGATTGATAACTCCAATAGTACTGCGTTTTTATGGTGGGCCCACTGTATATATAATAGGCAGTATGATCTTTCCCTATCTCACCCATTATAAAAACCCGGACCGAGGTGCGAGTGCTCCAGAGAACGTAGAAACATAAGCGACATTAGATCTTTTCACGGGTAGACAAGTCAGATTTCTCTTGATCGCGAAATTTGGGTTCAACGCTGGAACACTAAATTTTGAAGAAACTAATTTTAAATTAATTTATTCCAATATATATATGAAAATCGGTAATTAGTAGTGCGATGTTATTATTAGATATTTTTAGGAATTAAAAGTAGATTTCGAAGTCTCAAGTTGGTTTCAAAGGTATTTTGAGAAAGTTTCTGCCAAAATACGTTTTCCAGGGTAATTGGACCGCTGATGGCAGATCAAATGAGAGGAGCTGTTTGTACGCGCCGATGTTAATATATATATATATATATATATATATATATATATATATATATATATATATATATATATATATATATATATATATATATATATATATTTTTTTTTTATATATATATATATATATATATATATATATATATATATATATATATATATATATATATATATATATATATATATATATATATATATATATATATTATATATATATATATTTTTTTTCGGAGAAACTTTTTTCGGAGATTTTTATATATATATATATATATATATATATTTTTATATATTTTTATATATATATATATATATATATATATATATATATATATATATATATATATATATATATATATATATATATATATATATATATATATATATATATATATATATATATATATATATATATATATATATATATATATATATATATATATATATATATATATATATATATATATATATATATATATATATATATATATATATATATATACTGCGAAAAATCTCCGAAAAAAAAAGTTTTTGTAAAGAAAAGTAAAGGCCATATTAAACTTAAGATCAGTAGAAATAGAATCCTACAATAACTCAAACTCAAAACGACCAGAAATTATTATTAAAGAATAAAAAAGGAAAGTGTATTTTAGTTAAGTTAGTAGTTTGGTATTTTCTAGGATAGGGCTGTTGTGGTAACTTTTACCACAACAACCAATAATTAGAACCCAAGTCCTAAAATTGGTCTCAATCAGGAACCCTAATCTCTATCTAAATTCACAAAGTGCAAAGATTTTCAAACAGAGATGTTTATTCTTTAAAGTTCAGGAAAGGTCTGCCCATTTCATACGAAAACATTGATTGAAAACGAAACTAGCTCTTATCTCGGCTCTCCACCAAAACAAGTAATTAGCCTTTTTCAAGTGACACAGGAATTACAATCTGAGAATATAAATATTACGACGTGGAAAAAAATTTATAAACCATCCAGTGGTGGATCCAGAGGCGGGGGGCAAGATGGCGCCCCCCTAACTTAGTCTAAAGTAGTGTAATTTACCTAATTAACGCAAGTTTGGATTAATTAAACTTGCTCCTAACGTAAGTTAGGAGCAAGTTCTTGTTACAATCAGAGTGGCCGT
Organism: Artemia sp. Qi Xiang Cuo; assembly: GCF_049724085.1. Lineage (NCBI taxonomy): Eukaryota > Metazoa > Arthropoda > Branchiopoda > Anostraca > Artemiidae > Artemia > Artemia sp. Qi Xiang Cuo. The sequence goes on along the minus strand of NC_142806.1, from coordinate 56,423,218 downwards.
TCTGCTCATGATTAATGCATTATTCATCTGAACAGACCCAAAGAGACCAAAAGATCCAAACAGACCCCAAAATCTGTATTTGGGCCTGCTCGACCAAAACTTATGATTTGTCACAAAAAAAGCAGAGACTGACATTTATCCTCTGGCAAAAATTTTTTTGTCGTTTGAAAAGAAATCTACAACTTCTAATTTCGGCTCAAACAAGCCCTCTTCCAATATTCCTTGAAGGCTATATCGATGTAGTTGCCCCTGGAGAAACAAGTAAACAAATAAACACGAACCCATTCTCAAATTCCCATTTCTCTGAAAAAATACAACATTTTGTGTTTTCACACATACGAACTTTAAACCTATATAAAGTGCTTTTGGACGTGATGATATTGTAATCTTAATCAAGATCCAAGCCTTTTTAGGTGATTTTTCACCACTGTTTCCTAAATTATGTAAGTTTTACAAGGCTCATAGCCCTTATAGATGATTATAAATTTAACGAACTTTGTACATTTCCAATCAAAATAAACAGCAGATTCTTTTCATATATTTACTGTCATGGAAATTTCGATTTTAGAGTGGAAGCTACTATGAATGTTACCACGAATCGTGTGATTAAAAGAAAAACTTTTAAAATTTATTTTATGGAAAGGTTAGTAAAGATCAGAGCCATCAATAATTTTTGAGACCACGCTAGCCAGGCTTGACAAACGAGAATACATAGCGAAGAAAAGCAGCCTGTTGACTTTTATCTGCGTTTTTTGTTTTTTATTTATAATGCTGGCTAAGGGTGGCAAAGTGGAGGTCTTGACCGAAATATTCGTTCTGTGCTATATTTTTCACTGGCTGTGATTCCCCATTCTTTTTCTTCAACTTATTTTTTTCTCGCTTTGAGATCTGAGCCAATTTTCATTGACTTGTTATTAAAAAAAATATATAATTTCTTCTGCATTAGATCAATGCCAAATAAAACTAGATCAATGCCTCGTATAATTATTTTCAGTCTTAAACTTTAACGAGTGTGTATCCATTGTCAGCTTCAGGAGCCTCGCCTTAAATTGGACATTAACCCAGAAACTTTGTATGGCCAATAACAAAGTCAAATTTTATAGAAAATGAGAAATTTGACCATTTCTTACAAAAGCAGAGCCCACCCCTGTTTCAGTAGTAACAATATTTTCTTTAAATATCCCTACAAATACAAACAAAAAATTAACGAATAAAAAAATTAAGATTATATTCAGCATGGGACAATTTGAGAGCGTAATTATCTCGAGCGGACATTCCAGACTAGCTTTGATCTCTGAATGTATTAAATAAAAACACAAGTTTTTTAAACTGAAAGTAAGGAGCGACATTAAAACTTAAAACGAACGCATCACGAACTTTTTTTCATTTCCCTCAATATCTTTTCCTTTAACTCTACCCCAGTTTAGCAAACTCTCAATTGTTCCGTATATGAAAGGGGCTGTCCCCTCCTCAACGCCTCGCTCTTAACGCTAAAGTTTTTATTGTTTTAAAAAATATGGTTTTGAGACAGAGTCAAACTTTAGCGTAAAGAGCGAGGCGTTGAGGAGGGGACAGCCCCTTTCATATACGGAATAATTTCTGTTCGTTTTAAGTTTTAACGTCGTTCTTTACTTTCAGTAAAAAAAACTTCAATGTCGTTAAAAAGTTTCAATGTCGCTCCTTACTTTCAGCTTAAAAAACTGGTTTTTTTTTATTTAATTTCTGATCGTTTTTTATTTAATGCAGCTTTTATTTTGGCTCCCCGTCATTGAATAAGCAAACAAAATTTGCATAAAAAGTTTACTTTTCTTTTGCTAAATCGCTGTCTCTAAATTTGCTTCTGACGTAATTTACAAATTAACTTACGTAACGAATTCTATATTCGTATATTTTTCTTCTGGCAAAAAATACAAAGTTGCAGATTTTTGCAGATATGAGCTTGAAACCTATGTAATAGGGTTTTCTGATACGCTGAATCTGACGGTGTGATTTTCATTAAAACTCTTTCTCTTGTAGGGGATGTTTCCCCCCTCTTTAAAAAAATCAGGTAAATTTTCTCAGGCTCGTAGCCTTTAACGAGTAATACTAAACTTGATAAAATTTATATATTTAGAATCAGCATTATAAGCCCATTCTTCTGATAAATTCATTGACATCAAAATTCCGTTTGAAAAAGTTTCGATTACTATTGAGCCGATTCGATTGTTTTTTTTATTGTTTTTTTTATTACTTATATGTTATTACGTATATGAGGGGATTCTCCCCATAGTCAATACCACGCTCTTTACGTTAAAAGTTATAAAAAAAATTTAATTCACAAACCCCTGAATCACAAAGGCTGTTTAATTAGAATAGATAGCTCTTTTGAAAGCACTAAAAAAAACTGTAGCGTAAAGAGCGAGGTATTGACTTGGAGGAAAACCCCCTCATATACGTAATAATTTCTGTTTGTTTTAAGTTCTAATGTTGCTTCTTACTTTCAGTTGAAAAAACTTGTTTTTTTAATTTAATTTCTGATCGTTTTTTAAAGAATGCTTGGAAATCCAGCGCCCCCTTCATAGAAATGTCCTTTAACCTAAAGAAACCTCCTCCACAGAAAGATGCTCCCGAGTAACCCCCTCCTTCAGCCCCCCCCCCCACCCCCAAAAAATCCTTCCTGAAAATTTCTGTATACTTCCCAATAACCAATACAATATGTAAGCAATGGGCAAAGTTCATAACTTGCATCCCTTCCCCTGGGAACTGTGGGGGATTAAGTCATCCTAAAAGACATATTCATTAGATTTTCGACTATGCTGAACAAAATGGCTACCTCAAAATTTTAATTGGGTGACTTTGAGAAAGAAATGAGCGTGGGAGGGGGCCTAGTTACCCTCCATTTTTTTGGTCACTTAAAAAGGGCACTAGAACTTTTAATTTTCGTTCTAATGATTCATCCTACATTATTCTAGGACCACTGGGTCAATACGATTACCCCTGGAAAAAAAAACAACAAAAAAAAACATGCACCCGTGATCTTTCTTCTGGCAAAAAATGGAAAATTCCACATTTTTGTAGATAGGAGCTTGAAACCTCTGCAGTAGGGTTCTCTGATACGCTGAATATGATGGTGTGACTTTCATTACGTTTCTATAACTTTTAGGGGGTCTTTTCACCTTTTTTCGAAATTCAGCCTAATTTTTTCAGGCACGTAACTTTTGATGGGTAAAATTCAACTTGATGAAACTTATATATTTGAATTCAAAATTAAAATCTGATTCTTTTGATGTATCTATTGGTATCAAAATTCTGTTTTTTAGAGTTTCGGTTACCATTGAGCCGGGTCGCTCATTACTTACAGTTCGTTACCACGAACTGTTTGATTAAATAAAAAAAACACTTTTTTTAAACTGAAAGTAAGGAGCGACATCAAACTTAAAATGAACTAAAATTATTCCTTATATAAAAGGGTCTGTCCCCTCCTCAACGCCTCGCTCTTTACGCTAACGTTTTTTATTGTTCTTAAAAAATTGAGTTGTGAGAAAGAGTCGTTTTTTTAACTGAAATTAATGAGCGACATTAAAACTTAAAACGAACAGAAATTATTCCGTGTATAAAGGGGCTGTCCCCTCCTCAACGCCTCCCTCTTTACGCTAAAGTTTTTTATTGTTCTAAAAAATAGAGCTGTGAGAAAGAGTCAAACTTTAGCGTAAGGAGATAAACAAAATGGCTATCTCAAAATTTTATTTCGGTGACTTTGGAAAAAATGAGCGTAAGAGGGGTTGCCTTCCGATTTTTTCGATTAATTAAAAAGGCCACTAGACCTTTTAATTTCTGTTTGAATGAGCCCTCTTGCAAAATTCTAGGACCATTGGGTCGATACGATCACCAATGAAAAAAAAAAAAAAAATAAAAATAAACACGCATCCGTGATCTTTCTTTTAGCAAAAAATACGAAATTCCACATTTCTGGACATAGGAATTTAAAACTTCTACTGTAAGAATCCCTAATATGCTGAATATGATGGTGAGATTTTCATTAACATTCTGTGACTATTAGGAAGTGTTTCCTTCATGTTTCGAAAACAAGGCAAATTTTTCAGGCTCGTAACTTTTGATGGGTAGGACTATAATTGAAAAGACTTGTATGTTTAAAATCAGCATAAAAATACAATTCTTTTGATGCATCTCTTGGTATCAAAATCCCTTTTTTATTGTTTCGGTTACTATTGAACCAGGTCACTTCTTACTTACAGTTTGTTAACACGAAATGATTGGAAAAAAACCCAAATAGACATACATCCATTATCATCCTTCTCCAAAAAACTGCAAAAATTCATACTTTTGTAGGGGCTTAGAACGTTTAATACCTTTACAGAGATCTTTGATATGCTGGATTCCCTGATGTAATTTTCATTAAAATCAGTCAACCTTTTGTGATTGTTTTTCGCTTTTTCATAAATATAGTAAATTTTCTCTTAACTTTTGTTTCGTTGAGTTTTAGTTACTGGTAGCACCAGCTGCTTCAGTTCTTTAGCAGGAACTCTGAAACCAGAAAAATATTCATCTAAAGACAAGAATAAGGATTTACCATTAGTGTAGCTTTAATATCTCCGACGAGGGTGTCTCCCCATATAGCTATAACAGTTCCGAGCAGAGTGTCTCCCCATATAGCTTTAATATTTACAAGCGCACAGTACTCCCGCCATACAAGCAGACAGTACAATAACCGGATTCAACCACCATGAAAATTCGTGCTGTTCACGAAACAATGGTTTTGGAGTTAAATAACATTTTTTCTGTTAAAAGTCGTGCGTGTTTTCATGGTATTGTGATTCGTTTCCTGGTATGATGTTATGAAATTCTGTCTGTAAATTAATTTGCTAGGTGTGGATGTTTTATGTTTAACCTTGAACACGGGTTATAAACTCTGACAATGAGTTATTTCCTCAGTTCAAAATTAGAGTTTAAAACACAATGATATATTCTAACAAAAGGAATATTGATAAAAGCTAAACGTAATAAGTAAGTTATTCTTTTATATTCTTAGTGGGTAAAGAAATTAATTATAGTAAAATTTATCTGGTGGTTTTATTCAGACCCCATTATAGTTAACAGATTGTTAAATATTTTTTGAACCTGGATCTCCAGAGGTCGGCAAAGAGCAATATCACAACAAGAAAAAAGTATGTAAACACTGCATTTAAATGGCTTGTGAGCTTAGTACATGAGGTAAATCATACCTATTTTGATGTCCGGCTCAAAGTCCCCCTCACTATGCCACAGTCGTCCACCCCCACTCCACCAACCCCTACTCCTCCAGCCCCCTCCCACAAGGACCCCTCGCTTCAACCCCCCCTCATGATACCTCCCCCCCCAACGCTAGACTTTTTTGAGGAACTCTCAGCATGTCATTAGTTTTGAGTACATGAGGTATAATCATTGCCAAAATGTTTTTGATATCCAGCCCAAAGTCAGCCCACTAGTAGGCACTTAGTCTTCTCACCCCCGACTCCACCAAGGACCCCTACCCCTCCAACTCTCCCCCTCTCCTTACAACCCTCCCCCTACTTCGAGCCCACGATCTTATCATTTAGTTGAGAAAAACAAGGATGTATAGGGTCAGAATGCATCTGATATCCTTAGCAATGTTAAATCATTTTGAGGAACTTAGCTTTTAGTTTTGAGAAACAAGGATGTATGTGGTCAAAATGCATCTGATATCTCTAGCAATATTAGATCATTTTGAGGAACTTATCATTTAGTTGAGAGAAACAGTGATGTGTAGGATCAAAATGCATCTGATATTCTGATGTACTTAGCAATGTTAGTTCATTTTGAGCAACTTAGCTTTTATTTTTGATCAACAAGGATGCATGTGGTCAAAATGCATCTGATATCTCTGGCAATATTAGATCATTTTGAGGAACTTATCATTTAGTTGAGAAAGACAAGGATGCATGTGGTCAAAATGCATCTGATATCTTTAGCAATGTTAGATAATTTTGAGGAACTTATCATTTCATTGAGAGAAACAAGGATGACATAGGGTCAAAATGCATCTGATAGCCTTAGCAATGTTAGATCATTTTGAGGAACTTAGCTTTTATTTTTGAGAAACAAGGAAGCATCTGGTGAAAAAGCATCTGATATCCTTAGCAAAGTTGGATCATTTTAAGGCAATTATCATTTAGTTTAGAGAAACAAGGATACATAGATACAGAAACAAGGAAACAAGGAGTCAAAATGCATCTGCTAGTCTTAGCAATGTTAGATCATTTTGATGAACTGAGCTTTTATTTTTGAGAAACAAGGATGCAAGTGGTCAAAATGCATCTGCTATTCTTAGCAATTTTAGATGATTTTGATAAACGTATCATTTAGCTGAATAAAACGAAGATGCATTCGGTCAAAATACATCTGATTTCCATATAAATGTTGGATTATTTTAAGGTAATTATCATTTCGTTCAGAGACACAAGGATGCATAAGGTCAAAATGCAACTGATAGCCTTAGCAATGTTAGATTATTTTGAGGAACTGAGCTTTAGTTTTTGAGAAACTAGAATCTTTTTGGTCAAAATGCACTTGATGTCCTTACCAGTTTTAGATCATTTTTTGGAAATTATCATTTTGTTGAGAGTAACAATGATACGTAAGGTCAAAATGCATCCGATATTCTGGTGTCCTTAGCAATGTTAGATCATTTTGAGGAACTTAGTGTTTGGTTTTGAGAAACAAGGATGGACGTGGACAAAATGCATCTGATATTCTTTCCAGTATTAGATCATTTGGAGGAACTTATCATTTAGTTGAGAGAAACAAGGATGGATAGGGTCAAAATGCATCTGATATACTTAGCAATATTAGATTATTTTGAGGAACTCAGCTTTTAGTTTTGAGAAACAAGGACACATATTGTCAAAATGAATCTCATATTCGTAGCAATGTTAGATCATTATGAGGAACTGAGCTTTTAGTTTTTAGAAGCAAGGATACATATTTTCAAAATGCATCTGATATCCTTAGCAATGTTACATCATATTGAGGAACTTAGCTTTTAGCTTTGTGAAACAAGGATGGATGTTGACAAAACGCTTCTGTTATCCTTAGCAATGTTAGATAATTTTTGGGAATTTGTCATTTAGTTGAGAGAAACAATAATGCATTGGGTCAAAATTCATTTGTTATCATTATCGTTGTTAGATAATTTTGAGGAACATGGCTTTTAGTTGAGAGAAAGAAGGATGTATATGCTTTAAATGCTGAAGTTGTCCTTATCAACATTTGATACTTTTAATGACCATGGATATTATCTGAGAGAAACATTGAAGCATAGGATCAAAAAAAATATGATATCCTTAACAATGTTAGATCATATTGAAAAACTTAGCTTTAAGTTTTGTTAAACAAGGATACATATTTTCAAAATGCATCAGATATCCTTAGCAATGGTAGATTATTTTGAGGAACTTATCATTTAGTTTAGTGAAACAAAGATACATAGGGTCAAAATGCATCTGATGTCCTTAGAAATGTTAGATGATTTTGAGGTAATTATCATTTAGTTGAGAGAAACGAGGATGCATAAGGTAAAAAAGCATCTGATAGCCTTAGCAATGTTAGATCATTTTAGGAACTTAACTTATATATTTGAAAAACAAGGATCCTTGTGGTCGAAATACATCTAATGTCCTTAGCAATTTTAGATCATTTTCTTAGGAACTTTTCATTTTGTTGACAGAAACAAGGAAATGTATGGTCAAAATGCATCCGATATTCTGGTGTCCTTAGCAATGTTAGATCATTTTGAGGATCTTATCATTTAGTTTTGAGAAACAAGGATGGATGTGGACAAAATGCATCTGATATTCTTTGCAGTGTTAGATCATTTTGAGGTAATTATCATTTAGTTGAGAGAAACAAGGATGGATAGGGTCAAAATGCATCTGATATACTTAACAATATTAGATTACTTTGAGGAGCTTAGCTTTTAGTTTTGAGAAACAAGGATACATATTGTCAAAATGAATCTCATATTCGTAGCAATGTTAGATCATTATGAGAAACTTAGTTTTTAGTTTTGATAAACAATGATACATATTTTCAAAATGAATCTGATATCCTTAGCAATGTTACTTCATTTTGAGGAGCTTAGCTTTTAATTTTGAGAAACAAGGATTGATGATGAATAACTTCTTTTGATACTCCTATCAATATTAGATAATTATTTTGAGCTTATCATTTACTTGAGGCAAAAAATGATGCATAGGGTGAAAATTCATCTGATATAATTATCAGTGTAAGATCATATTTAAAAAATTGAATTTGTTTTTAGAGAAACAAGGATTGATATTGAAAAAATAATTCTGATACCTTTAGCAATGTTAGATCATTTTGAGAAACTTATAATTTAATTGGGAGAAACAAGGATGCATAGGTTCAAAATAAATATGATATCCTTAGCAATATTTGATCATATTGAGGAACTTAGCTTTTAGTTTTGATAAACAAGGATACATATTTTCAAAATGTATCTGATTTCCTTAGCAATGCTAGATTATTTTGAGGATCTTATCATTTAGTTGAGAGAAAAAAGGATGCATAGGGTCAAAATGCATCTGATATCCTTAGCAGTGTTAGATAATTTTTAGGGACTTAGCTTTTATTTTTGAGAAACAAGGATCCTTGTGGTCAAAATGCATCTGATGTCCTTAGCAATTTTAGATCATTTTTTAGGAACTTATCATTTTGTTGACAGAAACAAGGATATGTATGGTCAAAATGCATCCGATATTCTGGTGTCCTTAGCAATGATAGATCATTTTGAGGAACTTAGCTTTTAGTTTTGAGAAACAAGGATGCATGTGGACAAAATGCATCTGATATTCTTTGCAGTGTTAGATCATTTAGAGGAACTTATAATTTAGTTTAGAGAAACAAGGATGGATAGGGTCAAAATGTATCTGATATATTAAGCAATATTGGATTATTTGGAGGGACTTAGCTTTTAGTTTTGAGAAACAAGGATGCATATTGTCAAAATGAATTTCATATTCGTAGCAATGTTAGATCATTATGAGGAACTGAGCTTTTAGTTTTGAGAAACAAGGATACATATTTTCAAACGACATCTGATATCCTTAGCAATGTTACATCATTTTGAGGAACTTAGCTTTTAGTTTTGAGAAACAAGGATGGATGTTGACAAAATTCTTCGGATATTCCTATCAATGTTAGATAATTTTTGGGAACTTATCATATAGTTGAGAGATACAAAGATGCATAGGGTCAAAATGTATCTGATATCATTAGCAGTGTTAGATCATTCTTAGGAACTTAGCTTTTAATTTAGAGAAACAAGGATGGATCTGGACAAAATATTTCTGATATCTTTAGCAATGTTAGATAATTTTGAGAAACTTATAGTTTAATTGGGAGAAACAAGGATGCATAGGGTCAAAATAAATATGATATCCTTAGTAATATTTGATCATATTGAGAAACTTAGCTTTTAGTTTTGATAAACAAGGATACATATTTTCAAAATGTATCTGATATCCTTAGCAATATTACATCATTTTGAGGAACTTAGCTTTTAGTTTTGAGAAACAAGGATAGATGTTGACAAAATGCTTCTGATATTCCTATCAATTTTAGATTATTTTTTGGAACTTATCATTTAGTTGAGAGAAACAAAGATGCATAGGGTCAAAATGCATCTGATATCATTAGCAGTGTTAGATCATTTTTAGGAACTTAGCTTTTTATTTAGAGAAACAAGGATGGATGTGGAAAAAATGCTTCTGATATCCTTAGCATTGTTAGATTATTTTGAGGAACATATCATTTAGTTGAGAGAAAAAAGGATGCATAGGGTCAAATGCATCTGATATCCTTAGCAATGTTAGATTATTTTTAGGAACTTAGCTTTTAATTGTGAGAAACAAGAATGTATATGGTTAAAATACATCTGATATCTTTAGTAATGTTTGATCATTTTGAGGAACATATCATTTAGCCAAGAGAAATAAGGATACATGGGGTCAAAATGCATATGATATCCTAAGGAATGTTAGATCATTTTGAGGAACTCAGCTTTAAGTTTTGAGAAACAATGAAGGATTTGGACAAAATGCATTTGATATCCTTATCAGGGTTTGATCATCTTGAAGAGCTTATCATTTAGTCGAGAGAGAGAAGGATGGATAGGGTCAAAATGCATCTAATATACTTAGCAATGTTAAAATATTTTGAGGAACTTAGCTTTTAATTTTGAGAAACATGGTTACATATTGTCAAAATGCATCTGATATCCTTAGCAATGCTATGTCAGAAAAAAAAGGTTAAAAAAAAATTGTTAGAAAAAAAAAATAGTTCGTTTTTCATGAAAAAAATCTTGAAAGAGAACCATCAGTCCTCATCAATAGTATACACAAAAATAAGCTTTTAAAATTTAAATTAAAAGTGTCATTCTATTTTTCTGATATGATTTAGAGATGTAAAAAAAAAGTTAAAAAAAAGTTAAAAAAAAACTGTCAGAAAAAAAAGTTTAAAAAAAACTCTCAGAAAAAAAAGTGGTCACTACAGACATTATTTTTCTAATAGTAAAAGTTGCGACGCACATATCTATATCATTCCCATTTTGAAGTTGGAAAATATTAAATGTGAATTTTTTGTTTTAAGTGTTTCATGACAGTCTAAGAGATGTAAAAAAAAGTTTAAAAAGTTAAAAAAAAGTTATAAAAAAAAAAGTTGGGGGAGGGAGGAGGGGGGGATTGAGGGTGAGGGAGGGGGTGAGTTAGGGGCAGGAGTTGGGGTTGGAGGGGCAAAAAGTTGGAGGTGGAGGGGCAAAACGTTGGGAGGGAGGGGTTTCTTGGGGTTGGGTTAGGGGACCTCTTTCATCAATATTCCTTTTGTTAGAATCCATCATTGTATTTCAAATGCCAATTTTGAACTGAGAAAATATCTCATTGTCAGAGTTTTTATACCAGTGTTCAAGGTTAAACATAAAACATCCACACCTAACAAATTAATTTAAAGACAGAATTTCATAACATCATATCAGGAAACAAATCACAATACTATGAAAACACGCACGACTTTTAACAGAAAGATCACGCACTTTTAACAGAGATCAGCACGAATTTTCATGGTGGTTGAACCCGGTCATTGTACTGTAGTAATTTCCTACCTGTCTGCTCTCTTTAATTGTACACAGTAATTTCCTATTACCCCCGTCTCTTTAATTGATACAGTAATTTCCTATTACCCCGTCTCTTTAATTGACACAGTAAGGGAGTACTGTGCGCTTCTATTCATTGACACTATAATAGAGTACTGTGCGCTTGTATGGTGTGGGGACTGTGCGCTTCCTTTAATTGATGCAGTAATTTGCTGCCACCCTCGTACCTTTAATTATAGCTACACTACTGTCGGAGTGTAACCGGTCCCTAATATGTGATTTTTAGCTGCCTCCCAAAGATATTCGATAAATATTTTGAAATAGTCATCTTGCTAAGAATTCACTAAAAGTCGAATAGCTATGATTCCGCGGATGATACAATTCGCCACAACCCCTGGAGTAAGAGCCTTAAGATACGCTAATTGCCCAGTCTTTATATAAGGTTTGTTATTAAGATCGGGAGTTCGTCTGATCCTGGGTCTCTAAAAAGGCTTAGGCTGTTAAAGTAAAGATTTCATGAAATTTTAAGGGTATGTTGAACATAATCAAAACACATTTTCGGGATGGTTGTAAAAAGGGAACATCAGCAATATCTAAGGAACAACTGAGGATATTAAGTCGAAAGTCTCAGGGCATATTGAGGGAGACGAAGAAGAGTAAGTGGAGAACAATAAGCCTCCTTGCCCTTTTTGATGTCTCCCCTCTCAACAATAATCGAAATTTTGAAAAAAATATTTTTGTTGAAAATAGTCTAGAGATAAAACTATTATGCCTCTAAGGATACCACATCCTCCACGGCCCCTGGAGCATAAATGTAAATTGTGCGATTTGTCCATTTTTAACACGCAGGATTTATCATCGGGAAAGGAGGAATGTTTGATACTGAGTGTGTCGGGAAAGGCTAAGATTATTGAGGTGAAAATTCCGGGAATATTGAGAAACATATTGAAAGTAGGGACACATCTTGAGTTCCGAATGGGACATAATTTATGCATGTTTTTATGGTTTTTGTCACTAAGAATGAAAAAACAGGATTTTTCTCACTTTGATGTATTTTCATGATTTATTGATTCTACTGGGATCAATGACACCGCTTTCAAGGTCGATTTATTTTTTGTTTCCAAGTGTATTGTCCCCGGAGTGAAGTTTGCACATGCAAATTAACGGGGGGGAGATGTATTGATTGCGTAATCAAAGGAGAGAGGATTTCCGAGAAATTGATTGCGTAATCGAAGGGGAGAGGATTTTCGAGAAATTGATTTGCATAAATGAAGGGGAGAGGATTTCCGAGAAATTGATTGCGTAATCGAAGGGGAACTAAATTTCCGATAAATTGATTTACATAATCGGTAGGGGAATGTATTGATCCGATAACGGGAACAAGATCTACTTGACTTACATAAATGAAGGGGAGAGGATTTCCGAGAAATTGATTTGCATAATCGAGGGGAATGTATTGATGCGTTAACGGGAATTAAGATACAATATGGCTTCTCTGATCTTTAGGTCACAGAAATAAATTAATATTCGTTTGAAACCTTAAAAGTGTAACCAAGAACACCTATGAGATGAAGAGATTAACGTGGAAAATGGTTTCATAGGAATTTCAATTGATTTGCTGGCAGGGATGCCAAAACAAAGGAAAGGGGAATTATAAATGACATCACTTGTTTCCTAGGAATTATATGGGACTCCAAAGAGATAAAATTAATATTCTATCGAAGCCATAATAGTGTAGCTAGGAATATCTTTGAGATGAAGAGATTAACGCGGGAAAGGGTTTCCTAGGAATTTCAAATTTGACAGCGCAGGGATGCCAAAACAAAAGGAACACGCAGAAATTACGTTTAGGGGATTATTTGGGCGAAACCGTTCGAGACATTTTAGAAGATGATTTGGGCGAAAAAGTTTGAGACTGTTTAGAAGATGATTTTAGAAGATGATTTAGAAGATGATTTGGGGTGAAACTCCGTGGTCGTTATAATACGCAAGTTCCATTTGAGCAGTGTTGTGATGTCCCCTACCCCAACCCCAAAGGGTTCCACACCTCCCTCCCACCACCCCAATGGGCCCCCAGGCCCCCAAATGCCCCCCAAGCCCCCAAAGGCCCCTGGCCCCTCAAAGGCCCCGGGCCCCCGGAACTCCAAATACCCCGGACCCTAAAATGCCCCCTGGGCCTCCAAAGGCCCCCTGGGCCTCCAAAGGCCCCCAGGCATCCCCGGTGCCCCAAAAGGCCCTCCGGACCCCCGAGCCCCCAAAGACCCCCTGGGCCCCCAAAGGTTCCCTGCGCCCCCAAAGGCCCCCGAGCCCCTCCCTTCCTGCCTCCATTTTTGAATTTTTTAAAGTTTTTTCGGACTGAATTTTTTAGACTTAGAAATTATCCAACATTTTACCAGTTTTTTCTCTAACCCATGGTCAAAGAGTTTTAGCCTAGAGTCTTAACTTAGTTTTATTTAGAGTTGAAGTTTACTTTAGTTTTAGTTAAGAGTTAAGCGGTTTAGCTTAGAGTCGTAGCTTAGAGTTTTTGTTAGAGTTATAGTTTAGTTTAGTTTTAGTTAAGAGTTTAGAGTTTTTAGCTTAGAGTCTTAGCTTAGAGTTTTTGTTGACGTTTTAGTTTAGTTTAGTTTTAGTTAATAGTTTAGAGTTTAAGCTTATAGTCTTAGATTATAGTTTTTGTTAGACTTGAAGTTTAGTTTAGTAATAGTTAATAATTTATTGTTTTAGATTAGAGTCATAGCTTAGAGTTTTAGTGAAAGTTGTAGTTTTAGTTAAGTTTTAGTTAAGAGTTTAGAGTTTTAGCATAGAGTCTTAGCTTAGAGTCTTAGCTTAGAGTTTTTGTTGAAGCTCTAGTTTAGTTTAGATTTAGTTAAAAGTTTAGAGTTTTAGCTTAGAGTCTTAGCTTAGAGTTTTTGTTAGAGTTCTAGTTTAGTTATAGTTAAGAGTTTAGAGTTTTAGCTTAGAGTCTTAGCTTAGAGTTTTAGTTAGAGTTGAAGTTGACTTTAGTTTTACTTAATAGTTTAGAATTTTTCCTTACAGTCTTAGCTTAGAGATTTAGTTAGAGTTGAATTTAGTTTAGTAATAGTTAAAAGTTTAGAGTTTTTAGCTTAGAGTCTTAGCTTAGAGTTTTTGTTAGAGTTCTAGTTTAGTTTAGTTTTAGTTACGAGTTTAGAGTTTTACCTTAGAGTCTTAGCTTAGAGTTTTAGTTAGAGTTGAAGTTTAGTTTAGTTTAGTTTTACTTTATAGTTTTAGCTTAGAGTCTTAGCTTAGAGTTTTAGTTAGAGTTGAAGTTTAGTTTAGTTATAGTTAAAAGCTTAGAGTTTTAGCCTAGAGTCTTAGCTTAGGGTTTTAGTTAGAGTTGAAGTTTAGTAATAGTTGAGAGTTTAGAGTTTTAGCTTAGAGTCTTAGCTTAGAGTTTTTGTTAGAGTTCTAGTTTAGTTTTAGTTAAGAGTTTAGATTTTTAGCTTAGAGTCATAGCTTAGAGTTTTAGTTAGATTTGAAGTTTAGTTATAGTTAAGAATTTAGAGTTTTAGCTTAGAGTATTATCTAGGAGGATTAGTTAGAGTTGAAGTTTAGTTTAGTTATAGTTGAGAGTTGAGAGTTTTAGCATAGAGTCTTAGCTTAAAGTTTAGTTAGAGTTGAAGTTTAGTTTAGCTATAGTTAAGAAATTGGAGTTTTAGCTTTGAGTCTTAGCTTAGAGTTTTAGTTAGAGTTGAAGTTTAGTTTAGTTATAGTTAAGAATTTAGAGTTTTAGCTTAGAATCATAGCTTAGAGTTTTAGTTGAAGTTCTAGTTTAGTTTAGTTTTAGTTAAGAGTTTAGAGTTTTACCTTAGAGTCTTAGCTTAGATTTTTAGTTAGAGTTGAAGTTTAGTTTAGTTATAGTTAAGAGTTTAGAATCTTAGCTTAGAGTCTTAGCTTAGAGTTTTTGTTAGAGTTCCAGTTTAGTTTAGTTTTAGTTAAGAGTTTGGAGTTTTAGCTTAGAGTTTTTGTTAGAGTTCTAGTTTAGTTATAGTTAAAAGTTTGGAGTTTTACCTTAGAGTCTTAGCTTAGACTTTTAGTTAGAATTGAAGTTTACTTTAGTTTTAGTTAAGAGTTTAGAGCTTTAGCTTAGAGTATTATCTTAGAGTTTTTGTTAGAGTTCTAGTTTAGTTTAGTTTTAGTTAACAGTTTAGAGTTTTTAGCTTAGAGTCTTAGCTTAGAGTTGTTGTTGAAGTTCTAGTTTAGTTTATATTTATTTAAGAGTTTATAGTTTTACCTCAGAGTCTTAGCTTAGAGTTTTAGTTAGAGTTGCAGTTTAGTTTAGTTTTAGTTAAAAGTTTAGAGTTTTAGCTTAAAATCTTAACTTAGAGTTTTTGTTAGAGTTCTAGTTTAGTTTAGTTTAGTTTTAGTTAAGAGTTTATAGTTTTTAGCTTAGAGTCTTAGCTTAGAGTTGTTGTTAGAGTTCTAGTTTAGTTATATTTAAAAGTTTCGACTTTTACCTTAGAGTCTTAGCTTAGAGTTTTAGTTAGAATTAAAGTTTACTTTAGTTTTAGTTAAGAGTTTAGAGTTTTAGCTTAGAGTATTAGCTAAGAATTGTTGTTTGAGTTCTAGTTTAGTTTAGTTTTAGTTAAGAGTTTAGAGTTTTTTAGCTTAGAGTCTTAGCTTAGAGTTGTTGTTGAAGTTCTAGTTTAGTTTATTTTTTGTTAAGTGTTTAGAGTTTTAGCTTAGAGTCTTAGCTTATAGTTTTATTTAGAGTTGAAGTTTATTTTAGTAATAGTTAAGAGTTTAGAGTTTTAGCTTAGAGTCTTAGCTTTAAGTTTTTTTTAGAGTTCTAGTTCAGTTAAGTTTTAGTTAAGAGTTTAGAGTTATACCTTAGAGTTTTAGCTTAGAGTTTTAGTTAGAGTTGAAGTTTAGTTTAGTTAAGAATTTAAAGTTTTAGATTAGAGTCATAGCTTAGAGTTTTAGTTAAAGTTGTAGTTTAGTTAAGTTTAATTTAAGAGTTTAGTGTTTTAGCCTAGAGTCTTAGCTTAGAGTTTTTGTTAGAGTTGAAGTTTAGTTTAGTTTTAGTTAAGAATTTAGAGTTTTTAGCTTGTCTTAGCTTAGAGTTTTTGTTAGAGTTCTATTTTAGTTTATTTTTATTTAAGAGTTTAGAGTTTTACCTTACAGTCTTAGCTTAGAGTTTTAGTTAGAGTTGAAGTTTAGTTTAGTTTTACTTTATAGTTTTAGCTTAGAGTCTTAGCTTAGAGTTTTAGTTAGAACTGAAGTTTATTTTAGTTATAGTTAAGAGTTTGGAGTTTTACCCTAGAGTCTTAGCTTATAGTTTTAGTTAGAGTTGAAGTTTAGTTTAGTTAAGAGTTAAGAGTTTTAGCTTAGAGTTTTTGTTAGAGTTCTAGTTTAGTTTAGTAATAGTTAAGAATTGAGAGAATGTAACTTAGAGTTTCATCTTAGAGTTTTTGTTGAAGTTCTAGTTTAGTTTAGTTTTAGTTAATAGTTTAGTGTTTTACCTTAGAGTCTTAGCTTAGAGTTTTTGTTAGAGTTCTAGTTTAGTTTAGTTTTATTTAAGAGTTTAGAGTTTTAGCTTATAGTCTTAGCTTAGAGTTTTTGTTAGAGTTGAAGTTTAGTTTAGTTTTAGTTAAGTGTTTAGAGTTTTAGCTTAGAGTCTTATCTTTGCATTTTATTTAGAGTTGAAGTCTAGTTTAGCCATAGTTAAGAGTTGAGAGTTCTAGCATAGAGTCTTACCTGAGAGTTTATCTATGTTTGGAGTTTAGCTTAGCTATAGTTAAGAGATTGGAGTTTTATCTTAGATTATTTGGTTAGATTTTAAGTTATAGTTTAAGTTTAGTTTAGTTATAGTTAAAAGTTTTGGGTTTTATCTTCAAGTCTTAGCTTAGACTTTTTGTTAGAGCTCTAATTTAGTTTAGTTTTAGTTTAGAGTTCAGAGTTTGTAGCTTAGAGTCTTAGTTAGAGTTCTAGTTTTATTTAGTTTCTGAAAATAGTTTAGAGTTTTATATGTGAGTGTTAGATGAGAGTTTTAGTTAGAGATATAGTTTAGTTTAGTTTTAGTAAAGAGTTTAGAATTTTACCTTAGAGGCTTAGCTTAGAGTTTTAGTTAGAGTTCTAGTTTAGTTTATTTTTAGTTTAGATCTTAGAGTTTTAGCCTAGAATCTTAGCTTACAGTTTTAGTGAGAGTTCTAGTCTAGTTAAGTTTTAGTTAAAAGTTTAGAGTTTTACCTTAGAATCATAGCCTAGAGTTTTAGTTAGAGTTCTAGTTTAGTTTAGTTATAGTTAAGAGTTTAGAGTTTTAGCTTAGAGTCTTAGCTTACAATTTTTGTTAGAGTTCTAGTTTAGTTTAGTTTAGTTTTAGTTAAGAGTTTTGAGTTTTAGCTTAGAGTCTTAGCTTATAGTTTTAGTTAGAGTTGAATTTTAGTTTAGTTATAGTTAAGAGTTAAGAGTTTAGAGTTTTAGCTTGGAGTCTTAGCTTAAAGTTTTTGTTAGAGTTGTAGTTTGGTTTTAGTTAAGAGTCTAGAGCTTTAGCCTAGAGTCCTAGCTTAGAGATTTAGTTAGAGTTGAAGTTTAGTTTAGTCATAGTTAAGAGTTTAAATTTTAGAGTTTTAGCTTAGAGTCCTAGCTTAGAGTTTTAGTTAGATTTCTAGTTTATTTTTACTTAAGAGTTTTAGCTTAGAGTTTTAGCCTAGAGTTGAGGAGGGAGGACAATAGATATTGATGACAATACTAAACTAACATAACCACAAAGTTCCATATTATTACATAGAAATACCAAAACCATAGGTTAGATTAGGTTAGGTTAGAGGTTAGGTTTCTCTACGTTTAAGTTAGGTTAGGTTAGCTTATCATGAGCGCTCATGATAAGCTAACCTAACCTAACCTAACTCTGATAAGCTAACCTGTGGTTATGTTAGTTTAGTATTGTCATCAATATCTATTGTCCCCCCTCCTCAACTCTAGGCTAAAACTCTAAGCTAAAACTCTTAAGTAAAAAGAAACTAGAACTCTAACTAAAACTCTAAGCTAGCACTCTAAGATAAAACTCTAAACTTTTAACTCTTAACTATAACTAAACTAAACTTCAACTCTAACTCAATCTCTAAGCTAGGGCTCTAGGCTAAAACTCTAAACTCTTAACTAAAACCAAACTACAACTCTAACTAAAACTCTAGGCTAAGGCTTCAATCTAAAACTCTAAACTCTTAACTATAACTAAACTTCAAGTCTAACTAAAACTCTAAGCTAAGACTCTAAGGTAAAACTCTAAACTCTTAAATAAAACTAAACTAAACTAGAACTATAACAAAAACTCTAAGCTAAGACTCTAAGCTAAAACTCAGAACTCTTAACTATGACTAAACTAAACTAGAACTCTAACTAAAACTCTAAGCTAAGACTCTAAGGTAAAAATCTAAACTCTTAACTAAAACTAAACTAAACTAGAACTCTAACTAAAACCCTAAGCTATGACTCCAAGCTAAGACTCTAAACTCTTAACTATAACTAAACTTCAACTCTAACTAAAACTCTAAGCTAAGACTCCAAGGTAAATTCTAAACTCTTAACTAAATCTAAACTAAACTAGAACTCTAACTAAAACTCTAAGCTAAGATTCTAGGCTAAAACTCTAAGATCTCAACTAAAACTAAACTAAACTAGAACTCTAACTAAAACTCTAAGCTAAGCATTTAGGCTAAAATTCTAAGCTCTTAACTAAAACTAAATTAAACTAGAACTCTAACTAAAACTCTAAGCTAAAAACTCTAAAATCTAAACTAAAAGTAAACTAGATTAGAACTCTAACAAAAACTCTAAGATATGACTCTAAGCTAAAACTCTTAGCTAAAACTAAACTAAACTTCAACTCTTACTAAAACTCAAAGCTAAGACTCAAAGCTAAAATTCCAAACTCTTAACTATAGCTAATCTAAACTTCAACTCTAACTAATCTTTAAGCAATGACTCTAGGCTAAAAATCCAAACTATTAACTATAATTAAACTAAACTTCAACTCTAACAAAAAATCTAAGCTAAGACACTAAGCTACAACTCTAGACTCTTAACTAAAACTAAACTAAACTAAAACTCTATCTAAAACTCTAAGCTACGACTCTAGGCTAAAACTCAAAATTCATAACAAAAACTAACTAAACTTAAACTTTAACTAAGACTCTAAATTATAACTCTAAGATAAAACTCTGAACTCTAAAATAAAAAAATAAAATAGAATTTCAATAACATCTCTAAGCTAGGACTTTAAGGTAAAACTCTAAATTTTTAACTAAAACTAGACTAAACTAAAGGTCTAATAAAAACTCTAAATTAAGACTCTAAGCTAAAAATCTAAACTCTGAATTAAAACTAAAGTAAACTTTAAATCTAACTAAAACTCTAAGCTAAAACTCTAAGCTAAAACTCTAAACTCTTAACTATAACTAAACTAAACTAGAACTCTAACAAAAACTCTAAGCTAGGACTCTAAGGTAAAACTCTAAACTCTTAACTAAAACTAAACTAAACTAGAACTTCAACAAAAACTCTAAGCCAAGACTCTAAGCTAAGAATCTAGGCTAAAACTCTAAACTCTTAATTAAAACTTAACTGAACTACAACTTTAACTAAAACTCTAAGCTATGACTCTAAGTTAAAACTCTAAATTCTTAACTATAACTAAGCTAAACTTCAACTCTAACTAAAACTCTAAGCTAAGACTCTAAGCTAAAACTCCAAACTCTTAACTATAACTAAACTTCAACTCTAACTAAAACTCTAAGCTAATTCTCTAAGCTAAAACTCTAAACTCAACTAAAGCTAAACTAAACTAGAACTCTAAGCTAAAACTATAAAGTAAAACTAAACTAAACTTCTACTCTAACTAAAACTCTAAGCTAAGACTCTAAGGTAAAACTCTAAACTCTTAACTAAAACTAAACTAAACTAGAACTCTAACAAAAACTCTAAGCTAAGACTCTAAGCTAAACAGTCTAAACTCTTAACTATAACTAAAGTAAACTTCAACTCTAACTAAAGCTCTAAGCTAACCCTCTAGGCTAAAACTCTAAACTCTTAACTAAAACTTAACTAAACTACAACTTTAACTAAAACTCTAAGCTATGACTCTAAGCTAAAACTCTAAAGTCTTAACTATTACTAAACTAAACTTCAACTCTAACTAAAACTCTAAGCTAAGACTCTAAGGTAAAACTCTAAACTCATTACTAATACTAAACTAAACTAGAACTCTAACAAAAACTCTAAGCTAAAACTCTAAACTCTTAAGTATTACTAAACTAAACTTCAACTCTAACTAAAACTCTAAGCTAAGACTCTAAGCTAAAAACTCTAAACTCTTAGCTAAAACTAAACTAAACTAGAACTCTAACAAAAACTCTAAGCTAAGACTCTAAGGTAAAACTCCAAACTCTTAACTATAACTAAGCTAAATTTCTACTCTAACAAAAACTCTAAGCTGAGACTCTAAGGTAAAACTCTAAACTCTTAACTAAAACTAAAGTAAACTAGAACTTCAACAAAAACTAGAAGCTAAGACTCTAAGCTAAGACTCTAGGCTAAAACTCTGAACTCTTAACTAAAACTTAACTAAACTACTAAAACTTAACTAAACTCTAAGTTAAGACTATAGGCTAAAACTCTCAACTCTTAACTATAACTAAACTTAACTTCCACTCTAACTAAAACTCTAAACTAAGACTCTAAGCTAAGATTCTAGGCTAAAACTCTAAACTCTTAACTAAAACTTAACTAAACTACAACTTTAACTAAAACTCTAAGCTATGACTCTAAGCTAAAACTCTAAACTCTTAACTATAACTAAACTAAACTTCAACTCTAACTAAAACTCTAAGCTAAGACTCAAAGCTAAAACTCCAAACTCTTAACTATAGCTAAACTAAACTTCAACTCTAAATAAACTCTAAGCTAAGACTCTAGGCTAAAATTCTCAACTCTTAACTATAACTAAAGTAAAATTCAACTCTAACTAAAACTCTAACCTAAGACTTCAATCTAAAACTCTAAATTATGAAATATAACTAAACTTCAACTCTAGATAAAGCTCAAAGTTCTAACTCTAATGTAAAACTCTTTACTAAAACAAAAGTAGAAAACACGCAAATACTTTAAGCTAAGATTAAGCTGAAAATCTTAACTCTTAGCTATTACTTAACTAAACTTTAACTCTAACTAAAATTCAAAGCTTAACACTCTAAGCTAAAACTCTAAACACTTAACTATAACTAAACTAAACTTCAACCCTAACTAAATCTCTAAGCTATGACTCTAAGCTAAAACTATAGAGTAAAACTAAACTAAACTAAACTTCAACTCTAAATACAACTCTAAGCTAAGACTCTAAGGTGAAACTCTAAACTCTTAACTAAAACTAAACTAAACTAGAACTCTAACAAAAACTCTAAGCTAAGACTCTAAGCTAAAAACTCTAAACTCTTAACTATAACTAAACTAAACTTCATCTATAACTAATGCTCTAAGCTAAGACTCGAGGCTAAAACTCTAGACTCTTAACTAAAACTTAACTAAACTACAACTTTAACTAAAATTCTAAGCTATGACTCTAATATAAAACTCTAAATTCTTAATTGTAACTAAACTAAACTTCAACTCTAACTAAAACTCTAAGCTAAGACTCTAAGGTAAAACTCTAAAATCTTAACTAAAACTAAACTAAACAAAGAACTCTAACAAAAACTCTAAGTTAAGACTCTAAGCTAAAACTCTAAATTCTTAACTATTACTAAACGAAACTTCAACTCTAACTAAAACTCTAAGCTAAAGACTCTAATCTAAAAGTCTAAACTCTTAACTAAAACTAAACTAAACTAGAACTTCAACAAAAACTCTAAGCTAAGACTCTAAGATAAAAACTCTAAACTTTTAAATATTACTAAACTAAACTAGAACTCTAAACAAACTCTAATCTAAGACTCTAAGCTAAAACTCTAAACTCTTAACTAAAACTAAAATAAACTTCAACTCTAACTAAAACTCTAAGCTAAGACTCTAAGGTAAAACTCCAAATTCTTAACTATAACTAAACTAAACTAGAACTCTAACAAAAACTCTAAGCTAAAACTCTAAGCTAAAACTCTAAACTCTTAACTATGACTAAACTAAACTATAACTCTAACTAAAACTCTAAGCTAAGACTCTAAGGTAAAACTCTAAACTCTTAACTAAAACTAAAGTAAACTTGAACTCTTATTACTATAAAGTAATATAAACTAAAAAAAACTTCAACTCTAACTAAAACTCTAAGCTAAGACTCTAAGGTAAAACTCTAAATTCTTAACTAAAACTAAACTAAACTAGAACTCTAACTAAAACTCTAAGCTATGACTCCAAGTTAAAACTCTAAACTCTTAACTATAACTAAACTTCAACTCTAACAAAAACTCTAAGCTAAGACTCCAAGGTAAATTCTAAACTCTTAACTAAATATAAACTAAACTCTAGGCTAAGACTCAGAACTCTTAACTATAACTAAACTAAACTTCAACTTTAACTAAAACTCTAAGCTAAGACTCTAAGCTAAAACTATAAAGTAATATAAATTAAACTAAACTTCAACTCTAACTAAAACTGTAAGCTAAGACTCTAAGCTAAAACTCTAAACTCTTAACTAAAACTAAACTAAACTAGAACTCTAACAAAAACTCTAAGCTAAGACTCCAATCTAAAAACTCTAAACTCTTAACTAAAACAAAACTAAACTTCAACTCTAACAAAAACTCTAAGCTAAGGCTCTAGGCTAAAACTCTAAACTGTTAACTAAAATTTAACCAAACTACAACTTTAACTAAAACTCTAAATTCTTAACTATTACTAAACTAAACTTCAACTCTAACTAAAACTCTAAGCTTAGACTGTAAGCTAAAACTCTAAGCTCTTAACTAAAACTAAACTAAACTAGAACTTCAACAAGAACTCTAAGCTAAGACTCTAAGCTAAAAACTCTAAACTCTAAACTAAAACTTAACTAAACTAGAAGTCACGCAAAAACTGTAGGATTGAAATACAGACTTGTAACTTAAATCAAACAAACATTAGACTCTAACGGTAACTTTGAGAAAAGACTATAAGGGAAAAATCTAAATTCTTAAATATAAGTAAAATTAGCTTGAACTGTAACAAAACTCTAAGCTATGACTCTAAGCTAAAACTCTAGGCTAAAACTCTAAACTCTTAATTAAAACTTAACTGAACTACAACTTTAACTAAAACTCTAAGCTATGACTCTAAGTTAAAACTCTAAATTCTTAACTATAACTAAGCTAAACTTCAACTCTAACTAAAACTCTAAGCTAAGACTCAAAGCTAAAACTCCAAACTCTTAACTATAACTAAACTTCAACTCTAACTAAAACTCTAAGCTAAGACTCTAAGCTAAAACTCTAAACTCTTAACTAAAACTAAACTAAACTAGAACTCTAACTAAAACTCTAAGCTAAGACTCAAAGCTAAAACTCTAAACTCTTAACTATAACTAAACTTCAAGTCTAACTAAAACTCTAAGCTAAGACTCTAAGGTAAAACTCTAAACTCTTAACTAAAACTAAACTAAACTAGAACTCTAACTAAAACTCTAAGCTAAGACTCTAGGCTAAAACTCTAAGCTCTCAACTAAAAATAAACTAAACTAGAACTCTAAATAAAACTCTGAGCTAAGCCTCTAAGGTAAAACTCTAAACTCTTAACTAAAACTTAACTAAACTAAAACTCTAACTAAAACTCTAAGCTAAGACTCAAAGATAAAACTCTAAACTCTTAACTATAAATAAACTAAACTAGAACTCTAACTAAAACTCTAAGCTAAGATTCTAGGCAAAAACTCTAAGCTCTTAACTAAAAATAAACTAAACTAGAACTCTAAATAAAACTATAAGATATGACTAAGCTAAAACTCTTAACTAAAACTAAACTAAACTTCAACTCTAACTAAAACTCTAAGCTAAGACTCAAAGCTAAAACTCCAAACTCTTAACTGTAGCTGAACTAAACTTCAACTCTAACTAAACTCTAAGCTAAGATTATAGGCTAAAAATCTCAACTCTTAACTATAATTAAACTAAACTTTAACTCTAACTAAAACTTTAAGCTAAGACTCTAAGCTAAAACTCTAAACTCTTAACTATAACTAAACTAAACTTCAACTCAAACTAAAACTCTAAGCTATGACTCTAAGCTAAAACTCTAAACTCTTAACTAAAACTAAATTAAACTGGAACTCTAACGAAAACTCTAAGCTAAGACTCAAAGCTAAAACTCTAAACTCTTGACTAAAACTAAACTACAACTTTAACTAAAACTCTAAGCTATGATTCTAAGCTAAGACTCTAAATTCTTAACTAGAACTAAACTAAACTTCAACTCTAACTAAAATTCCAAGCTAAGACTCAAAGCTAAAACTCCAAACTCTTAACTATAGCTAAACTAAACTTCAACTCTAACTAAACTCTAAGCTAAGACTATAGGCTAAAATTCTCAACTCTTAACTATAACTAAACTTAACTTCCACTCTACCTAAAACTCTAAGCTAAGACTCTAAGCTAAGACTCTAAGCTAAAACTCTAAATTCTTAAATAAAACTTAACTAAACTTCAACCATAAGAAAATCTCTAAGCTATTACTCTAAGATAAAGCTATGGAGTAAAAATATACTAAATCTTAACTCTAAATACAACTTCAAGCTATTACTCTAAGGTGAAAATCTAAAACTCTTAACTAAAGCTAAAATAAACTAAAACTTTAACAAAAACTCTAAGCTAAGACTCTAAGCTAAAAACTCTTAACTATTAACTATAACTAAACTAAACTTCATCTATAACTAATGCTCTAAGCTAAGACTCGAGGCTAAAACTCTAGACTCTTAACTAAAACTTAACTAAACTACAACTTTAACTAAAATTCTAAGCTATGACTCTAAGATAAAACTCTAAATTCTTAATTGTAACTAAACTAAACTTCAACTCTAACTAAAACTCTAAGCTAAGACTCTAATGTAAAACTCTAAAATCTTAACTAAAACTAAACTAAACAAAGAACTCTAACAAAAACTCTAAGTTAAGACTCTAAGCTAAAACTCTAAACTCTTAACTATTACTAAACTAAACTTCAACTCTAACTAAAACTCTAAGCTAAGACTCTAAGATAAAATTCTAAACTCTTAACTAAAACTAAACTAAACTAGAACTTCAACAAAAACTCTAAGCTAAGACTCTAAGCTAAAAACTCTAAACTTTTAAATATAACTAAACTAAACTAGAACTCTAAACAAACTCTAAGCTAAGACTCTAAGCTAAAACTCTAAACTCTTAACTAAAACTAAAGTAAACTTCAACTCTAACTAAAACGCTAAGCTAAGACTCTAAGGTAAAACTCCAAAATCTTAACTATAACTAAACTAAACTACAACTCTAACAAAAACTCTAAGCTAAAACTCTAAGCTAAAACTCTAAACTCTTAACTATGACTAAACTAAACTATAACTCTAACTAAAACTCTAAGCTAAGACTCTAAGGTAAAACTCTAAACTCTTAACTAAAACTAAAGTAAACTTGAACTCTAACTAAAACTCTAAGCTATGACTCCAAGCTAAGACTCTAAACTCTTAACTATAACTAAACTTCAACTCTAACTAAAACTCTAAGCTAAGACTCCAAGGTAAATTCTAAACTCTTAACTAAATCTAAACTAAACTCTAGGCTAAGACTCAGAACTCTTAACTATAACTAAACTAAACTTCAACTCTAACTAAAACTCTAAGCTATGACTCTAAGCTAAAACTATAAAGTAAAACTAAACTAATCCAAACTACAAATCTAAGTAAAATTATGAGCTATGACTATACGCTAAAACTATAAACTCTTAACTACAACTAAACTAAACTATAACTCTAACAAAAACTCTGAGCTAAGACTCTAAGCAAAAAAAAAACTCTAAACTCTTAACTAAAACTAAACCAAACTTCAACTCTAACAAAAACTCTAAGCTAAGACTCTAGGCTAAAACTCTAAACTGTTAACTAAAATTTAACCAAACTACAACTTTAACTAAAACTCTAACCTATGACTCTAAGCTAAAACTATAAATTCTTAAGTATAACTAAACTAAACTTCAACTCTAACTAAAACTCTAAGCTAAGACTCTAAGGTAAAACTCTAGACTCTTAACTAAAACTAAACTAAGCTAGAACTCTAACAAAAACTCTAAGCTACGACTCTAAGCTAAAACTCTAAATTCTTAACTATTACTAAACTAAACTTCAACTCTAACTAAAACTCTAAGCTTAGACTCTAAGCTAAAACTCTAAACTCTCAACTAAAACTAAACTAAACTAGAACTTCAACAACAACTCTAAGCTAAGACTCTAAGGTAAAAACTCTAAACTCTTAACTAAAACTAAACTAAACTAGAACTCTAATAAAAACTCTAAGCTAAGACTCTAATCTAAAACTCTAAACTTTTAACTAAAACTAAAGTAAACTTCAACTCTAACTAAAACTCTAAGCTAAGACTATAAGGTAAAAGTCCAAACTCTTAACTATAACTAAACTAAACTAGAACTCTAGCAAAACTCTAAGCTAGGACTCTAAGCTAAGACTCTAGGCTAAAACTCTAAACTCTTAATTAAAACTTAACTGAACTACAACTTTAACTAAAACTCTAAGCTATGACTCTAAGCTAAAACTCTAAATTCTTAAATATAACTAAGCTAAACTTCAACTCTAACTAAAACTCTAAGCTAAGACTCAAAGCTAAAACTCCAAACTCTTAACTATAACTAAACTTCAACTCTAACTAAAAATCTAAGCTAAGACTCTAAGGTAGAACTCTAAACTCTTAACTAAAACTAAGCTAAACTAGAACTCTAACTAAAACTGTAAGCTAAGACTCTAAGCTAAAACTCTAAACTCTTAACTATAACTAAACTAAACTTCAACTCTAACTAAAACTCTTAGCTAAGACTCAAAGATAAAACCCTAAACTCTTAACTATATCCAAACTAAACTAGAAGTCTAACTAAAATTCTAAGCTAAGATTCTAGTCTAAAACTCTAAGCTCTCAGCTAAAAATAAACTAAACTAGAACTCTAAATAAAACTCTGAGCTAAGCCTCTAAGGTAAAACTCTAAACTCTTAACTAAAACTTAACTAAACTAAAACTCTAACTAAAACTCTAAGCTAAGACTCAAATATAAAACTCTAAACTCTTAACTATAAATAAACTAAACTAGAACTCTAACTAAAACTCTAAGCTAAGATTCTAGGCCAAAACTCTAAGCTCTTAACTAAAAATAAACTAAACTAGAACTCTAAATAAAACTCTAAGATATGACTAAGCTAAAACTCTTAACTAAAACTAAACTAAACTTCAACTCTAACTAAAACTCTAAGCTAAGACTCAAAGCTAAAACTCCAAACTCTTAACTGTAGCTGAACTAAACTTCAACTCTAACTAAACTCTAAGCTAAGATTCTAGGCTAAAAATCTCAACTCTTAACTATAATTAAACTAAACTTTAACTCTAACTAAAACTTTAAGCTAAGACTCTAAGCTAAAACTCTAAACTCTTAACTATAACTAAACTAAAACTTCAACTCAAACTAAAACTCTAAGCTATGACTCTAAGCTAAAACTCTAAACTCTTAACTAAAACTAAATTAAACTGGAACTCTAACGAAAACTCTAAGCTAAGACTCAAAGCTAAAACTCTAAACTCTTGACTAAAACTAAACTACAACTTTAACTAAAACTCTAAGCTATGATTCTAAGCTAAGACTCTAAATTCTTAACTAGAACTAAACTAAACTTCAACTCTAACTAAAATTCCAAGCTAAGACTCAAAGCTAAAACTCCAAACTCTTAACTATAGCTAAACTAAACTTCAACTCTAACTAAACTCTAAGCTAAGACTATAGGCTAAAATTCTCAACTCTTAACTATAACTAAACTTAACTTCCACTCTACCTAAAACTCTAAGCTAAGACTCTAAGCTAAGACTCTAGGCTAAAACTCTAAATTCTTAACTAAAACTTAACTAAACTTGAACTCTAACTAAACTCTAAACTAAGACTTTAAGCTAAAACTCTACACTCGAGACTAAAAATAAGCCTAATTTCGACCCTAACTGAACCCGTACACTAACACTCTATGGTAAAACTCCAGATTCTTAACTATATCAAAACTTGAGCTCTAAATAAATCTCTTAGATGTGAATGAAAGCTAAAACACCAAACTCTTAACTAAAACTACACTAAACTAGAACTCTAACTAAAACTCTAAGCTAAGACTCTAAGCTAAAACTATAAAGTAAAACTAAACTAAACTTCAACTAAACTTAAACTAAACTAAAACTCTAAGCTCTCAACTATTACTAAACTAAACTTAAACTCCAAATAAAACTATAAGCTATTACTCTAAGCTAAAACTATAAAGTAAAACTATACTAAACTTCAACTCTTACTAAAACTCTAAGCTAAGACTCTAAGGTAAAACTCTAAACTCTTAAGTAAAACCAAACTAGAACTCTAATAAAAACTCTAAATTAAGACTCTAAGCTAATAACTCTAAAACTCTTAACTATAACTAAACTAAACTTCAACTCAAACTAAAACTCTAAGCTATGAATCTAAGCTAAAACTCTAAACTCTTAACTAAAACTAAATTAAACTGGAACTCTAACGAAAACTCTAAGCTAAGACTCAAAGCTAAAACTCTAAACTCTTGACTAAAACTAAACTAAACTTCAACTCTAACTAAAACTCTAAGCTAAGACTCTAGGCTAAGACTCAGAACTCTTAACTATAACTAAACTAAACTTCAACTTTAACTAAAACTCTAAGCTAAGACTCTAAGCTAAAACTATAAAGTAATATAAACTAAACTAAAATTCAACTTTAACTAAAACTCTAAGCTAAAACTCTAAGGTAAAACTCTAAACTCTTAACTAAAACTAAACTAAACTAGAACTCTAACAAAAAACTCTAAGCTAAGACTCTAAGCTAAAAACTCTAAACTCTTAACTAAAACTAAACTAAACTTCAACTCTAACAAGAACTCTAAGCTAAGACTCTAGGCTAAATCTCTAAACTGTTAACTAAAACTTAACCAAACTATTACTTTAACTAAAACTCTAAGCTATGAATCTAAGCTAAAACTCAAAATTCTTAACTATAACTAAACTAAACTATAACTCTAACTAAAATTCTAAGCTAAGACTCTAAGGTAAAACTCTAAAATCTTAACAATAACTAAACTAAACTAAAACTCTAACAAAAACTCTAAGCTAAGATTGTAGGTTAAAACTCTAAATTCTTAACTATTACTAAACTAAACTTCAACTCTAACTAAAACTCTAAGCTAAGACTCTAAGGTAAAACTCCAAACTCATAACTAAAACTAAACTAAACTAGAACTCTAACAAAAACTCTAAGCTAAGACTCTAAACTCTTAAGTATTACTAAACTAAACTTCAACTCTAACTAAAATTCTAAGCTAAGACTCTAAGCTAAAAACTCTAAACTCTTAGCTAAAACTAAACTAAACTAGAACTCTAACAAAAACTCTAAGCTAAGACTCTAAGGTAAAACTCTAAACTCTTAACTAAAACTAAAGTAAACTAGAACTTCAACAAAAACTCTAAACTAAGACTCTAAGCTAAGACTCTAGGCTAAATCTCTAAACTCTTAACTAAAACTTAACTAAACTACAACTTTAACTAAAACTCTAAGCCATGATTCTAAGCTAAAACTCTAAATTCTTAACTATAACTAAACTAAACTTCAACTATAACAAAAACTTTAAGATAATATTCTAAACTAAAAATTCAAATTCTTAACTTTAACTAAACTAAACTTCAACTTTAACTAAAACCTAAGCTAAGACTCTAAGCTAAAATTCTCAACTCTTAACTATAACTAAACTAAACTTCCACTATAACTAAAACTCTAAACTAAGACTCTAAGCTAAGACTCTAGGCTAAAACTCTAAACTCTTAACTAAAACTTAACTAAACTACAACTTTAACTAAAACTCTAAGCTATGATTCTAAGCTAAAACTCTAAATTCTTAACTATAACTAAACTAAACTTCAGGTCTAACTGAAACTCTAAGCTAACACTCAAAGCTAAAACTCTAAACTCTTAACTATAGCTAAACTAAACTTCAACTCCAACTAAACTCTAAACTAAGACTCTAGACTAAAATTCTACACTCTTAACTATAATTAAGCTTAACTGCGACTCTACCTAAAACTCTACGCTCAGACTCTATGCTAAAACTCTAAATTCTTACTATAACTAAACTCCAACTCTAACTAAACCTCTTAGCTATGACTGGAAGTTAAAACTCCAAACTCTTAACTAAACCTAAACAAGAACTATAAAAAAAACTCTAAGCTAAGATTATAGGCTAAAACTCTAAAGTCTTAACTATTACTAAAATGAACTTCAACTCTAAATAAAACTTTAAGCTAAGACTCCAAGCTAAAACTCTAAATTCTGCACTAAAACTAAACTCCAACTCTAACTAAAACACTAATCGAAGACTCTATTGTAAAACTTTAGACTCTTGACTAAAACTAAACTAAAGCACTAACGAATAATCTAAGTTAATATTAAGCTAAAAACCCTAAACTATTAACTATTACTAAACTAAACTTTAACTTCAACAAAAACTCTAATCTAAGACTCTAGGCTAAAGCTATAAAGTAAAACTAAACTAAACTTCAACTCTTACTAAAACTCTAAGCTAAGACTCTAAGGTAAAAGTCTAAACTCTTAACTAAAACTAAACTAAACTAGAACTCTAACAAAAACTCTAAGCTAAGACTCTAAGCTAATAACTCTAAACTCTTAACTATAACTAAACTAAACTTCATCTATAACTAATGCTCTAAGCTAAGACTCAAGGCTAAAACTCTAGACTCTTGACTAAAACTTAACTAAACTACAACTTTAACTAAAACTCTAAGCCATGACTCTATGCTAAAACTCTAAATTCTTAACTATAACTAAACTAAACTTCAACTCTAACTAAAAATCTAAGCTAAGACTCTAAGGTAAAACTCTAAACTCTTAACTAAAATTAAACTAAACTAGAACTCTAACGAAAACTCTAAGTTAAGACTCTAAGCTAAAACTCTTAAC
This sequence comes from Artemia sp. Qi Xiang Cuo, assembly GCF_049724085.1. Lineage (NCBI taxonomy): Eukaryota > Metazoa > Arthropoda > Branchiopoda > Anostraca > Artemiidae > Artemia > Artemia sp. Qi Xiang Cuo. Next base: position 56,391,887 of record NC_142806.1, on the reverse strand, counting down.
TAAAACTAAACTATACTAGAAATTTAACAAAACCAATATTCTAAGACGCTAAACTAAAAAATATAAACTCTTAACTATAACTAAACTAAACTAGAACTCTAACACAAAATATAAGGTACGACTCTAAGCTAAAACTCTAAACTCCTAACTAAAGCTAAAGTGAACTTCAACTCCCACTAAAACGTTAAGCTAAGACTCTAAGCTAAAACTCAAAACTCTTAACTACAACTAGACTAAACTAGAACTCTAACTAAAACTCTAAGCTATGACTCTAAGGTAAAACTCTAAACTCTTAACTATGACTAAACTAAACTAGAACTCTAACTAAGACTCTAAGCTAAGACTCCAAGGTAAAACTCTAAATTCTTAACTAAAACTAAACTAAACTAGAACTCTAACTAAAACTCTAAGCTATGACTCCAAGCTAAGACTCTAAACTCTTAACTATAAGTAAACTAAACTAGAACTCTAACTAAAACTCTAAGCTAAGATTCTAGGCTAAAACTCTAAGCTCTTAACTAAAAATAAACTAAAGTAGAACTCTAAATAAAACTCTAAGCTAAGCATCTAAGGTAAAACTCAAAACTCTTAACTAAAACTAAACTAAACTAGAACTCTAACTAAAACTCTAAGCTAAAAACTCTAAACTAAAACTAAACTAAACTAGAACTCTAACAAACTCTAAGATATGACTCTAAGCTAAAACTCTTAACTAAAACTAAACTAAACTTCAACTCTAACTAAAACTCTAAGCTAAGGCTCAAAGCTAAAACTCCAAACTCTTAACTATAGCTAAACTAAACTTTAACTCTAACTAAACTCTAAGCTAAGACTCTAAGCTAAAACTCTAAACTCTTAACTAAAACTAAAGTAAACTTCAACTCTAACTAAAACTCTAAGCTAAGACTCTAAGCTAAAACTCTAAATTCTTAACTACAACTAATCTAAACTTCAACTCAAACTAAAACTCTAAGCTATGACTCTAAGCTAAAACTCTAAACTCTTAACTAAAACTAAATTAAACTGGAACTCTAACGAAAACTCTAAGCTAAGACTCAAAGCTAAAACTCTAAACTCTTGACTAAAACTAAACTAAACTTCAACTCTAACTAAAACTCTAAGCTAAGACTCTAGGCTAAGACTCAGAACTCTTAACTATAACTAAACTAAACTTCAACTTTAACTAAAACTCTAAGCTAAGACTCTAAGCTAAAACTATAAAGTAATATAAACTAAAAAAAACTTCAACTCTAACTAAAACTCTAAGCTAAGACTCTAAGGTAAAACTCTAAACTCTTAACTAAAACTAAACTAAACTAGAACTCTAACTAAAACTCTAAGCTATGACTCCAAGCTATAACTCTAAACTCTTAACTATAACTAAACATCAACTCTAACTAAAACTCTAAGCTAAGACTCCAAGGTAAATTCTAAACTCTTAACTAAATATAAACTAAACTCTAGGCTAAGACTCAGAACTCTTAACTATAACTAAACTAAACTTCAACTTTAACTAAAACTCTAAGCTATGACTCTAAGCTAAAACTATAAAGTAATATAAATTAAACTAAACTTCAACTCTAACTAAAACTGTAAGCTAAGACTCTAAGGTAAAACTCTAAACTCTTAACTAAAACTAAACTAAACTAGAACTCTAACAAAAACTCTAAGCTAAGACTCCAAGCTAAAAACTCTAAACTCTTAACTAAAACAAAACTAAACTTCAACTCTAACAAAAACTCTAAGCTAAGACTCTAGGCTAAAACTCTAAACTGTTAACTAAAACTTAACAAAACTACAACTTTAACTAATACTCTAAGTTAAAAATCTAATCTAAAGATATAATCTATTAACTAAAGCTAGACAACGCTAACACTCTAGAAAAAGCTAGAATAGAGGACTCTCGTCTATAAATCTAAACTCTAAATAATTACTCGACGAAAGGTTAACTCTAACAAAAACTCTAAGTTAAAACTTGGGTTTATAACAGCAAACTTTTAAATCAAGATAAACTAAACTTCAACTCTAACTAAAACTCTAAGCTAAGACTCTAAGCTAAAACTCTGAACTCTTAACTAAAAAATTAAACTAGAATTTCAACAAAAACTCTAAGCTAAGACTCTAAGCTAAAAACTCTAAACTTTTAACTAAAACTAAACTAAACTAGAGCTCTAATAAAAACTCTATGCTAAGATTCTAAGCTAAAACTCTAGATTCTTAACTAAAATTATAGTAAACTTCAACTCTAACTAAAACTGTAAGCTAAGACTATAAGATAAAGCTCCAAGCTCTTAACTATAACTAAACTAAACTAGAACTCTAACAAAAACTCTAAGCTAGGACTCTAAGCTAAGACTCTAGGCTAAAACTCTAAACTCTTAATTAAAACTTAACTGAACTACAACTTTAACTAAAACTCTAAGCTATGACTCTAAGTTAAAACTCTAAATTCTTAACTATAACTGAGCTAAACTTCAACTCTAACTTAAACTCTAAGCTAAGACTCAAAGCTAAAACTCCAAACTCTTAACTATAGCTAAACTTCAACTCTAACTAAAACTCTAAGCTAAGACTCTAAGGTAGAACTCTAAACTCTTAACTAAAACTAAACTAAACTAGACCTCTAACAAAAACTCTAAGCTAAGACTCTAAGCTAAAACTCTAAACTCTTAACTATGACTAAACTAAACTATAACTCTAACCAAAACTCTAAGCTAAGACTCTAGGGTAAAACTCTAAACTCTTAACTAAAACTAAACTAAACTAGAACTCTAACTAAAACTCTAAGCTATGACTCCAAGCTAAAACTCTAAACTCTTAACTATAGCTAAACTTCAACTCTAACAAAAACTCTAAGCTAAGACTCTAAGGTAAAACTCTTAACTAAAACTAAACTAAACTAGAACTCTAACTAAAACTCTAAGTTAAGATTCTAGGCTAAAAGTCTAAGCTCTTAACTAAAAATAAACTAAACTAGAACTCTAAATAAAACTATAAGCTAAGACTCTAAGGTAAAACTCTAAAATCTTAACTAAAACTAAACTAAACTAGAACTCTAACTAAAACTCTAAGCAAAGACTCCAAGATAAAACTCTAAACTCTTAACTATAACTAAACTAAACTAGAACTCTAACTAAAACTCTAAGCTAAGATTCTAGGCTAAAACTCTAAGCTCTTATCTAAAAATAAACTAAACTAGAACTCTAAATAAAACTCTAAGCTAAGCCTCTAAGGTAAAACTCTAAACTGTTAACTAATACTAAACTAAACTAGAACTCTGACTAAAACTTTAAGCTAAAAACCCTAAACTCTAAACTAAAACTAAACTAAACTAGAACTCTAACAAAACTCTAAGATATGACTCTAAGCTAAAACTCTTAACTAAAACTAAACTAAACTTCAACTCTAACTAAAACTCTAAGCTAAGACTCTAAGCTAAAACTCCAAACTCTTAACTATACCTAAACTAAACTTCAACTCTAACTAAACTCTAAGCTAAGACTCTAAGCTAAAACTTCAAACGCTCAAATGAAACTAAACTTAAACTCTAACTAAAACTCTAAGCTAAGATACTAAGCTAAATATGTAAAGTCTTAACTAGAACTAAACGAAACTAGAAATCTAAGCAAAAAATATTAAGAGACCATAAACTAAACTAAACTTCAACACTAACTAAAACTCTAAGCTAGGACTCTAAGTTAAAAATCTAAACTCTTAACTAAAACTAAACTAAACTAGAACTCTAACAAAAACTCTAAGCTAAGACTCTAAGCTAGACAGTCTAAACTCTTAACTATAACTAAACTAAACTACAACTCTAACTAAAGCTCTAAGCTAAGACTCTAGGCTAAAATTCTAAACTTTTAACTAAATCTTAACTAAAACTACAACTTTAACTAAAACTCCAAGCTATGACTCTAACCTAAAACTCTAAAGTCTTAACTATAACTAAACTAAACTTCAACTCTAACTAAAAACTCTAAGCTAAGACTCTAAGGTAAAACTCTAAACTCATTACTAAAACTAAACTAAACTAGAACTCTAACAAAAACTCTAAGCTAAAACTCTAAACTCTTAACTATTACTAAACTAAACTTCAACACTAACTAAAACTCTAAGCTAAGACTCTAAGCTAAAAACTCTAAACTCTTAGCTAGAACTAAACTAAAATAGAACTCTAACAAAAACTCTAAGCTAAGACTCTAATCTAAAACTCTAAACTCTTAACTAAAACTAAAGTAAACTTCAACTCTATCTAAAACTCCAAGTTCAGACTCTATGGTAAAAGTCCAAACTCTTAACTATAACTAAAATAAACTAGAACTCTAAAGAAAACTCTAAGCTAAGACTCTAAGGTAAAACTCTAAACTCTTAACTAAAACTAAACTAAACTAGAACTTCAACATAAACTCTAAGCTAAGACTCTAAGCTAAGACTCTAGGCTAAAACTCTAAACTCTTAATTAGAACTACAACTTTAACTAAAACTCTAAGCTATGACTCTAGGTTAAAAGTTTAAATTCTTAACTAAAACTAAACTAAACTTCAACTCTAACTAAAACTCTAAGCTAAGACTCTATGCTAAAACTCTAAACGCTTAACTATAACTAAACTTCAACTCCAACTAAAACTCTAAGCTAAAACTCCAAGGTAAAACTCTAAACTCTTAACTAAATCTAAACTAAACTAGAACTCTAACTAAAACTCTAAGATAAGATTCTAGGCTAAAACTCTAAGCTCTTAACTAAAAATAAACTAAACTAGAACTCTAAATAAAACTCTAAGCTAAGCTTCTAAGGTAAAACTCTAAACTCTTAACTAAAACTTAACTAAACTATAACTCTAACTAAAACTCTAAGCTAAGACTCCAAGATAAAACTCTAAACTCTTAACTATAACTAAACTAAACTAGAACTCTAACTAGAACTCTAAGCTAAGATTCTAGGCTAAAACTCTAAGCTCTTAACTAAAAATAAACTAAACTAGAACTCTAAATAAAACTCTAAGCTAAGCAACTAAGGTAAAACTCTAAACTCTTAACTAAAACTAAACTAAACTAGAACTCTAACTAAAAATCTAAGCTAAAAACTCTAAACTCTAAACTAAAACTAAACTAAACTAGAACTCTAACAAAACTCTAAGATATGACTCTAAGCTAAAACTCTTAGCTAAAACTAAACTAAACTTCAACTCTAACTAAAACTCTAAGCTAAGACTCAAAGCTAAAACTCCAAACTCTTAACTATAGCTAAACTAAACTTCAACTCTAACTAAACTCTAAGCTAAGACTCTAAGCTAAAACTCTAAACTCTTAACTAAAACTAAACTTCAACTCTAACTAAAATTCTAAGCTAAGACTCTAAGCTAAAACTCTAAAATCAACTAAAACTAAACTAAAACTATAAGCTAAAACTATAAAGTAAAACTAAACTAAACTAAACTTCAACTCTAACTAAAACTCTAAGCTAAGACTCTAAGGTAAAACTCTAAACTCTTAACTAAAACTAAACTAAACTAGAACTCTAACCAAAACTCTAAGACTCTAAGCTAAACAGTCTAAACTCTTAACTATAACTAAACTAAACTAGAACTCTAACAAAAACTCTAAGCTAAGACTCTAAGGTAAAACTCTAAACTCTTAACTAAAACTAAAGTAAACTAGAACTTTAACAAAAACTCTAAGCTAAGACTCTAAGCTAAGACTCTAGGCTAAAACTTTAAACTCTTAACTAAAACCTAACTAAACTACAACTTTAACTAAAACTCTAAGCTATGATTCTAAGCTAAGACTCTAAATTCTTAACTATAACTAAACTAAAATTCAACTCTAACTAAAATTCTAAGCTAAGACTCAAAGCTAAAACTCTAAACTCTTAACTATAGCTAAACTAAACTTCAACTCTAACTAAACTCTAAGCTAAGACTGTAGGCTAAAACTCTCAACTCTTAACTATAACTAAACTTAACTTCCAACTTTACCTAAAGCTCTAAGCTAAGACTCTAAGCTAAGACTCTAGGCTAAAACTCTAAATTCTTAACTAAAACTTAACTAAACTACAATTTAGCTAAAACTCTAGGCCATGACTCTAAGCTAAAACTCTATACTTCTAACTTAAACTTAACTAAACAACAACTCTAACTGGAAATCTGAGATAACACTCAAAGCAAAAACTCTCAACTCTAAACTATAGCTAAACTAAACTTCAACTCTAACTAAACTCTAAGCTAAAACTCTAGGCTAAAATTCTCAACTCTTAACTATAACTAAACTTAACTTCAACTCTAACTAAACTACAACTTTAACTAAAACTCTAAGCTATGACTCTAAGATAAAACTCTAAATTCTTAATTATAACTAAACTAAACTTCAGCTCTAACAAAAACTCTTAACTAAGACTCTAAGGTAAAATTCTAAACTCTTAACTAAAACTAAACTAAACTTGAACTCTAACAAAAACTCTTAGTTAAGACTCTAAGCTAAAACTCTAAACTCTTAACTATTACTAAACTAAACTTCAACTCTAACTAAAACTCTAAGTAAAGACTCTAAACAAAAATTCTAAACTCTTAACTAAAACTAAACTAAACTAGAACTTCAAGAAAAACTCTAAGCTAAGACTCTAAGCTAAAAACTCTATACTCTTAACTATTATAGTTTAACACAGTCTCTAACAAAAACTCTAAACTAAAACTGTAGGCTAAAACTACAGACTATGAAAGATAACTAAACTAACATTCAACTCAATATAGAACCCTTAGATACTATTCTAAGTTATAACTCCAAACTCTTCTCTAAAACTAATCTAAAATAGAACAAAAACTCTAATATAAGACTATAGAGTCCAACTTCAAAATCTTACCTAAAACTATACTGAACTATATCTCTAACTAAAACTCTAAGCTAAGATTCTAAGGTAAAACTCTAAACTCTTAACTAAAACTAAAGTAAACTAGAACTTTAACTAAAACCCTAAGCTATGACTCCAAGCTAAGACTCTAAACTCTTAACTATAACTAAACTTCAACTCTAACTAAAACTCTAAGCTAAGACTCCAAGGTAAATTCTAAACTCTTAACTAAATCTAAACTAAACTAGAACTCTAACTAAAACTCTAAGCTAAGACTCTAGGCTAAAACTCTAAGCTCTTAACTAAAAATAAACTAAACTAGAACTCTAAATAAAACTCTAAGCTAAGCATCTAAGGTAAAACTCTTAACTAAAACTAAACTAGAACTCTAACTAAAACTCTAAGCTAAGATTCTAGGCTAAAACTCTAAGCTCTTAACTAAAAATAAACTAAACTAGAACTCTAAATAAAACTCTAATCTAAGGATCTAAGGTAAAACTATAAACTCTTAACTAAAACTAAACTAAACTAGAACTCTAGATAAAACTCTAAGCTAAAAACTCTAAACTAAAACTAAACTAAACTAGAACTCTAACAAAACTATAAGATATGACTCTAAGGTTAAACTCTTAGCTATAACTAAATTGAACTAACACTCTTACTAAAAGGCTTACCAAGGACTCAAAGGTGAGACTATACACTCTTTACAAAATATAAGATTAACGCCAAATACAACTAAATTTTAAGGTAGAACTAAAGGCTTAGAGTATCCACTATTAACTGAGTCTGAACTTAACTTCAATTCTAACTAAAACGTTAAGATCAAACTCTAAGGTAAAACTCTAGACTCTTAACTACAACTAAAGTAAACTTCAACTCAAACAAAAACTCTAAGCTAAGACTCTAAGGTAAAACTCTAAACTCTTAACTAAAACTAAACTAAACTGGAACTCTAACAAAAACTCTAAGCTAAGACTCAAAGCTAAAACTCTAAACTCTTGACTAAAACTAAACTAAACTTCAACTCTAACTAAAACTCTAAGCTAAGACTCTAGGCTAAGACTCAGAACTCTTAACTATAACTAAACTAAACTTCAACTTTAACTAAAACTCTAAGCTAAGACTCTAAGCTAAAACTATAAAGTAAAATAAACTAAACTAAACTTCAACTCTAACTAAAACTCTAAGCTAAGACTCTAAGTTAAAATTCTAAACTCTTAACTAAAACTAAACTAGAACTCTAACAAAAACTCTAAGCTAAGGCTCTAAGCTAAAAACTCTAAACTCTTAAATAAAAAAAAACTAAACTACAACTCTAACAAAAACTCTAAGCTAAGACTCTAGGCTAAAACTCTAAACAGTTAACTAAAACTTAACCAAACGAACAACTTTAACTAAAACTCTAAGCTATGACTCTAAGCTAAAACTCTAAATTCTTAACTATAACTAAACTAAACTTCAACTCTAACTAAAACTCTAAGCTAAGACTCTAAGGTAAAACTCTAGACTCTTAACTAAAACTAAACTAAGCTAGAACTCTAACAAAAACTCTAAGCTACGACTCTAAGCTAAAACTCTAAACTCTTAACTATTACTAAACTAAACTTCAACTCTAACTAAAACTCTAAGCTAAGACTGTAAGCTAAAACTCTAAACTCTTAACTAAAACTAAACTAAACTAGAACTTCAACAACAACTCTAAGCTAAGACTCTAAGGTAAAAACTCTAAATTCTTAACTAAAACTAAACTAAACTAGAACTCTAACAAAACTCTAAGATATGACTCTAAGCTAAAACTCTTAAATATAACTAAACTCAACTTCAACTCCAACTAAAACTCTAAGCTAAGACTCAAAGTTAAAACTCCAAACTGTTAACTATACCTAAACTAAACTTCAACCCTAACTAAACTCTAAGCTAAGACTCTAGGCTAAAACTCTCAACTCTTAACTATATCTAAACTAAACTTTAACTCTAACTAAAACTCTAAACTAAAAGTTTAAGCTAAAACTCTAAAGTCTTGACTGTAGCTAAAGTAAAACTCAACACTAACTAAAACTCTAAGCTAAGACTCTAAGCTAAAACTCTAAACTCTTAACTAAAACTAAACTAAACTTGAACTCTAACAAAAACTCTAAGCTAAGACTCAAAGCTAAGACTCTAAACTCTTGACTAAAACTAAACTAAACTTCAACTCTAACTAAAACTCTAAGCTAAGACTCTAAGGTAAAACTCTAAATTCTAAACTAAATCTAAAATAAACTAGAACTCTAACTAAAACTCTAAGCTAAGATTCTAGGCTAAAACTCTAAGCTCTTATCTAAAAATAAACTAAACTAGAACTCTAAATAAAACTCTAAGCTAAGCCTCTAAGGTAAAACTCTAAACTCTTAACTAAAAATAAACTAAACTAGAACTCTAACTAAAACTCTAAGCTAAGACTCCAAGATAAAACTCTAAACTCTTAACTATAACTAAACTAAACTAGAACTCTAACTAAAACTCTAAGCTAAGATTCTATGCTACAACTCTAAGCTCTCAGCTAAAAATAAACTAAACTAGAACTCTAAATAAAACTCTAAGCTAAGCCTCTAAGGTAAAACTCTAAACTATTAACTAAAAGTAAACTAAACTAGAACTCTAACTAAAACTCTAAGCTAAAAACTCTAAACTCTAAACTAAAACTAAACTAAACTAGAACTCTAACAAAACTCTAAGATATGACTCTAAGCTAAAACTCTTAACTAAAACTAAACTATACTTCAACTCTAACTAAAACTCTAAGCTAAGACTCAAAGCTAAAACTCCAAACTCTTAACAATAGCTAAACTAAACTTCAACTCTAACTAAACTCTAATCTAAGACTCTAGGCTAAAACTCTAAACTCTTAACTAAAACTAAACTTCAACTCTAACTGAAATTCTAGGCTAAGACACTAATCTTAAACTCTAAACTCTTAAATAAAATTAAACTGAAATAGAAGTATAAGCTAAAACTATTGAGTGAAACTAATTTTAACTAAACTTCAAGTCTAACTGAAACTCTTAGCTAAGACTATAAGGTAAAACTCTAAACTCTTACTAAAAACTAAACTAAACTAGAACTCTAACCAAAACTCTAAGACTCTAAGCTAAACAGTCTAAACTCTTAACTAAAACTAAACTAAACTTGAACTCTAGCAATATCTATAAGCTAAGACTCCAAGGTAAAAATCTAAACTCTTAACTAAAACTAAAGTAAACTAGAATTTCAATAAAAACTCTAAGCTAAGACTCTAAGCTAAAACTCGAAAACTCTAACTATAGCTAAGGCTAAAACTCTGAACTCTTAACTAAAACTTAACTAAACTACAACTTTAGCTAAAACTCTAAGCTATGACTTTAAGCTAAAACTATAAATTCTAAACTAGAACTAAACTAAAATTCAACTCTAACTAAAACTTTATCCTAAGACTCAAAGGTAAGACACCAAACTCTTAACTATAGCTAAACTAAACTCCAACCCTAACTAAACTATAATCTAATACTCTATGCTAAAACTGTCAACTCTTAACTATAACTAAACTTAACTTCCACTCTACCTAAAACTCTAAGCTAAGACTCTAAGCTAAGATTCTAAGCTAAAACTCTAAACTCCTAACTAAAACTTAACTAAACTACAGCTTTAACTAAAACTCTAAGCTATTATTCTAAGATAAAACTCCAAATTATTAACTATAACTAAACTAAACTTCAACTCTAACTAAAACGCTATGCTAAGACTCAATGCTAAAACTCCAAACTTTTAACTATAGCTAAACTAAACTTCAACTCTAACTAAACGCTAAGCTAAGACTCTAGGCTAAAACTCTCAACTCTTAACTATAACTAAACTAAACTTCAACTCTAACTAAAACTCTAAGTTAAGACTCTAAGCTAAAATTCTAAATTCTTAACTATAACTAAACTTCAACTCTAACTAAAGCTCTAAGCTATGACTCTAAGCTAAAACTTTAAACTCTTTACTATAGCTAAACTAGAACTCTAACATAAACTCTAAGCTAAGACTAGGCTAAAACTCTAAGCTCTTAACTAACACTTAACTAACTTCAACTCTAACTAAAACTCTAACCTAACCCTCTAGGCTAAAACTCTAAACACTTAACTATAACTAAACTAAACTTCAACTCTAACTAAATCTCTAAGCTATGACTCTAAGCTAAAGCTATAAAGTAAAACTAAACTAAACTTCAACTCTAACTACAACTCTAAGCTAAGACTCTAAGGTAAAACTCTAAACTCTTAACTAAAACTAAACTAAACTAGAACTCTAACAAAAACTCTAAGCTAAGACTCTAAGCTAAAAACTCTTAACTATTAACTATAACTAAACAAAACTTCATCTATAACTAATGCTCTAAGCTAAGACTCGAGGCTAAAACTCTAGACTCTTAACTAAAACTTAACTAAACTACAACTTTAACTAAAACTCTAAGCTATGACTCTAAGCTAAAACTATAAACATTTAACTGTAGATGAGATTCACTATAGATCTAAAAAGGGATATTATCCAGGACTATAGACTAAAACATCCAACTATTGACTAAAACTTTAAGGTAATAGAAATATAACTGAAACTCTAAGCTAAGACTATAAGCTAAAACTCTAAGTTGCTTTCTAATATAAAAAGAAACTACAAGTCTAACTAAAGCTCTAAGCTAAGACTCTAAACAAAAATTCTAAACTCTTAACTAAAACTAAACTAAACTAGAACTTCAAGAAAAACTCTAAGCTAAGACTCTAAGCTAAAAACTCTATACTCTTAACTATTATAGATTAACACAGTCTCTAACACAAACTCTAAGCTAATACTCTAAGCTAAAATTCTAAACTCTTAACTAAAACTAAACTAAACTTCAACTCTAACTAAAACCCTAAGCTAAGACTCTAAGGTAAAACTCCAAATTCTTAACTAAAACTAAACTAAACTAGAACAAAAACTCTAAGCTAAGACTCTAAGCTAAAACTCTAAACTCTTAACTATAACTAAACTAAACTATAACTCTAACTAAAACTCTAAGCTAAGAATCTAAGGTAAAACTCTAAACTCTTAACTAAAACTAAAGTAAACTAGAACTCTAGCTAAAACTCTAAGCTATGACTCCAAGCTAAGACTCTAAACTCTTAACTATAACTAAACTTCAACTCTAACTAAAACTCTAAGCTAAGACTCCAAGGTAAATTCTAAACTCTTAACTAAATCTAAACTAAACTAGAACTCTAACTAAAACTCTAAGCTAAGACTCTAGGCTAAAACTCTAAGCTCTTAACTAAAAATAAACTAAACTAGAACTCTAAATAAAACTCTAAGCTAAGCATCTAAGGTAAAACTCTTAACTAAAACTAAACTAGAACTCTAACTAAAACTCTAAGCTAAGATTCTAAGCTAAAACTCTAAGCTCTTAAATAAAAATAAACTAAACTAGAACTCTAAAAAAAAATCTAAGCTAAGCCTCTAAGGTAAAACTCTAAACTATTAACTAAAAGTAAACTAAACTAGAACTCTAACTAAAACTCTAAGCTAAAAACTCTAAACTAAAACTAAACTAAACTAGAACTCTAACGAAACTATAAGATGTGACTCTAAGCTAAAACTCTTAACTAAAACTAAACTAAACTTCAACTCTAACTAAAACTCTAAGCTAAGACTCTAAGCTAAAACTCCAAACTCTTAACGATAGCTAAACTAAACTTCAACTCTAACTAAACTATAAGCTAAGACTCTAGGCTAAAACTCTCAACTCTTAACTATAACTAAACTTTAACTCTAACTAAAACTCTAAGCTAAGACTCTAAGCTAAAAAACTAAACTCTTAACTATAACTAAACTAAACTTCAACTCTAACTAAAACTCTAAGCTAAGACTCTAAGGTAAAACTCTAAACTCTTAACTAAAACTAAACTCAACTAGAACTCTAACAAAAACTCTAAGCTAAGACTCCAGGCTAAAACTCTAAACTCTTAACTAAAACTAAACTAAACTTCAACTCTAACTAAAACTCTAAGCTAAGACTCTAGGCTAAGACTCAGAACTCTTAACTATAACTAAACTAAACTTCAACTTTAACTAAAACTCTAAGCTAAGACTCTAAGCTAAAACTATAAATTAATATAAACTAAACTAAACTTCAACTCTAACTAAAACTCTAAGCTAAGACTCTAAGGTAAAACTATAAACTCTTAACTAAAACTAAACTAGAACTCTAACAAAAACTCTAAACTAAGACTCTAAGCTAAAAACTCTAAACTCTTAACTATAACTAAACTAAACTTCAACTCCAACTAAAGCTCTAAGATAAGACTCTAGGCTAAAACTCTAAACTCTTAACTAAAACTTAACCAAACTAGAACTTTCACTAAGACTCTAAGCTATGACTCTAAGCTAAAACTCTAAACTCTTAACTAAAACTAAACTAAACTTCAACTCTAACTAAAACTCTAAGCTAAAACTCTTAGGTAAAACTCTTGACTCTTAAATAAAACTAAACTAAACTATAACTCTAACTAAAACTCTAAGTTTAGATTCTAAGATAAGCCTTGAGACTATTAAACAATACTAAACTAAACTTCAACTCTACCAAAAACTCTGTGATAACACTCTAAGCTAAAAACACTAATTTCTGAACAGAAACTAAACAAAGCTATAACAGCAAGAAAAAATCTAAGCTAAAACTCTAAGGTAAAAACTCTAAATTCTTAACTAAAACTAAACTAAACTAGAACTCTAACAAAACTCTAAGATATGATTCTAAGCTAAAACTCTTAACTATAACTAAACTAAACTTCAACTCTAACTAAAACTCTAAGCTAAGACTCAAAGCTAAAACTCCAAACTCTTAACTATAGCTAAACTAAACTTCAACTCTAACTAAACTTTAAGCTAGGACTCTAGGCTAAAACTCTCAACTCTTAACTATAACTAAACTAAACTTTAACTCTAACTAAAACTCTAAGCTAAGACTCTAAGCTAAAACTCTAAACTCTTAACTATAACTAAACTAAACTTCAACTCAAACTAAAACTCTAAGCTATGACTCTAAGCTAAAACTCTAAGCTCTTAACTAAAACTAAACTAAACTGGAACTCTAACAAAAACTCTAAGCTAAGACTCAAAGCTAAAACTCTAAACTCTTGACTAAAACTAAACTAAACTTCAACTCTAACTAAAACTCTAAGCTAAGACTCTAGGCTAATACTCAGAACTCTTAACTATAACTAAACTAAACTTCAACTTTAACTAAAACTCTAAGCTAAGACTATAATCTAAAACTATAAAGGAATATAAAATATACTAAACTTCAACTCTAACTAAAAGTCTAAGCTAAGACTCTAAGTTAAAACTCTAAACTCTTAACTATTAATAAACTAAACTTAAATCCTAACAGAAACATTAAATTAAGACTCTAAGCTAAAACTACAAATTCATAACTAAAACTAAACTAATATAGAATTTCGAGAAAAACTCTAAGATAAGACTCTAAGCTAAAAACTGTAGACTTTTAACTAAAACTAAACTAAACTAAAAGTCTAACAAAAAATCTAAGATACTGATAAAAACTAAAACTCTAAAATCTTAAATATAAATGAAATAAACTTCAACTCTAAATAAAACTCTAAGCTAACACTCTAAGCTAAAACTCTAAATTCTTAACTAAAACTAAACTAAACTAGAACTTAAACAACAATTCTAAGCTAAGACTGTAAGCTAAAAACTCTAAATTCTTAACTAAAACTAAACTAAACTAGAACTCTAACAAAACTCTAAGATATGATTCTAAGCTAAAACTCTTAAATATAACTAAACTAAACTTCAACTCTAACTAAAACTCTAAGCTAAGACTCAAAGCTAAAACTCCAAACTCTTAACTATAGCTAAACTAAACTTCAACTCTAACTAAACTTTAAGCTAGGACTCTAGGCTAAAACTCTCAACTCTTAACTATAACTAAACTAAACTTCAACTCTAACTAAAACTCTAAACTAAGACTCTAAGCTAAAACTCTAAACTCTTAACTAAAACTAAACTAAACTTCAACTCAAACTAAAACTCTAAGCTATGACTCTAAGCTAAAACTCTAAGCTCTTAACTAAAACTAAACTAAACTGGAACTCTAACAAAAACTCTAAGCTAAGACTCAAAGCTAAGACTCTAAACTCTTGACTAAAACTAAACTAAACTTCAACTCTAACTAAAACTCTAAGCTAAGACTCTAGGCTAAGACTCAGAACTCTTAACTATAACTAAACTAAACTTCAACTCTAACTAAAACTATAAGCTAAGACTCTAATATAAAGCTATAAAGTAAAACTAAACTAAACTTCAACTCTAACTAAAACTCTAAGCTATGACTCTAAGGTAAAACTCCAAACTCTTAAGTATTGCTGAACTAAACTTCAAATCTAACTAAAACTTTAAGCTAACACTCTAAACTAAAACTATAAAGTCTTAACTAAAACTAAAGTAAACTAGAACTTCAACAAAAACTCTAAGCTAAGACTCTAAGGTAAAAACTCCAAACTCTTAACTAAAACTAAACTAAACTAGAACTCTAACAAAAACTCTAAGCTAGGACTCTTAGCTAAAAACTCTAAACTCTTAACTAAATCTAAAGTAAACTTCAACTCTAACTAAAACTCTAAGCTAAGAATCTAAGGTAAAAATCCAAACTCTTAACTATAAATAAATTAAACTAGAACTCTAACAAAAAATCTAAGCGAGGACTCTAAGGTAAAACTCTAAACTCTTAACTAAAACTAAAGTAAACTATATTTTCAACAAAAATCTAAACTAAGACTCTAAGCTAAGACTCTAGACTAAAACTATAAATTCTTAATTAAAACTTAACTGAACTACAACTTTAACTAAAACTCTAAGCTATGACTCTAAGTTAAAACTCTAAATTCTTAACTATAACTAAACTTCTAAACTTCAACTCTAACTAAAACTCTAAGCTAAGACTCAAAGCTAAAACTCTAAACTCTTAACTATAAATAAACTTCAACTCTAACTGAAACTCTAAGCTAAGACTCTACGGTAAAACTCTAAACTCTTAACTAAAACTAAACTAGACTAGAGCTCTAACTGAAACTCAAAGCTAAGACTCTAGGCTACAACTATAAGCTCTAATCTAAAAATAGACTAAAATAGAACTGTAACGAAAACTCTAAGCTAAGACTCTAAGGTAAAACTCTAAACCGTTAACTAATACTAAACTAAACTAGAACTCTAACTAAAACTCTAAGCTAAGACTCCAAGATAAAACTCTAAACTCTTAACTAAAACTAAACTAAACTAGAACTCTAACTAAAACTCTAAGCTAAGATTCTAGGCTAAAACTCTAAGCTCTCAACTAAAAATAAACTAAACTAGAACTCTAACTAAAACTGTAAGCTAAGCATATAAGGTAAAACTCTAAACTCTTAACTAAAACTAAACTAAACTAGAACTATAACTAAAACTCTAAGCTAAAAACTCTAAAATCTAAACTAAAACTAAACTAAACTAGAACTCTAACAAAACTCTAAGATATGACTAAGCTAAAACTCTTAACTAAAACTAAACTAAACTTCAACTCTAACTAAAACTCTAAGCTAAGACTCAAAGCTAAAACTCCAAACTCTTAACTATAGGTTAACTAAACTTCAACTCTAACTAAACTCTAAGCTAAGACTCTAGGCTAAAACTCTCAACTCTTAACTATAATTAAACTAAACTTTAGCTCAAACTAAAACTCTAAGCTAAGACTCTAAGCTAAAACTCTAAACTCTTAACTATATCTAAACTAAACTTCAACTCAAACTAAAACTCTAAGCTATGACTCTAAGCTAAAACTCTAAACTCTTAACTAAAACTAAATTAAACTGGAACTCTAACGAAAACTCTAAGCTACGACTCAAAGCTAAAACTCTAAACTCTTGATTAAAACTAAACTAAACTTCAACTCTAACTAAAACTCTAAGCTAAAACTCTAGGCTAAGACTCAGAACTCTTAACTATAACTAAACTAAACTTCAACTTTAACTAAAACTCTAGGCTAAGACTCTAAGCTAAAACTATAAAGTAATATAAACTAAACTAAATTTCAACTCTAACTAAAACTCTAAGCTAAGACTCTAAGGTAAAACTCTAAACTCTTAACTAAAACTAAACGAAACTAAAACTCTAACAAAAACTCTAAGCTAAGACTCTAAGCTAAACACTCTCAACTCTTAACTAAAACAAAACTAAACTTCAACTCTAACAAAAACTCTAAGCTAAGACTCTAGGCTAAAACTCTAAACTGTTAACTAAAATTTAACCAAACTACAACTTTAACTAAAACTCTAAGCTATGACTCTAAGCTAAAACTCTAAATTCTTAACTATAACTAAACTAAACTTCAACTCTAACTAAAACTCTAAGCTAAGACTCTAAGGTAAAACTCTAAACTCTTAACTAAAACTAAACTAAACTAGGACTCTAACAAAAACTCTAAGCTAAGACTCTAAGTTAAAACTCTAAACTCTTAACTATTTCTAAAGTAAACTTCAACTCTAACTAAAACTCTAAGCTAAGACTGTAAGCTATAACTCTAAACTCTTAAATAAAACTAAACTAAACTAGAACTTCAACAAAAACTCTAAGCTAAGACTCTAAGATAAAAACTCTAAACTTTTAACTAAAACTAAACTAAACTTCAACTCTAAAAAAAACTCTAAGCTAAGACTCTAGGCTAAAACTCTAAACTCTTAACTAAAACTTAACCAAACTATAACTCTAACTAAAACTCTAAGCTATGACTCTAAGCTAAAACTCTAAACTCTTAACTAAAAGTAAATTAAACTTCAACTCTAACTAAAACTCTACGGTAAAACTCTAAGGTAAAACTCCAAACTCTTAACTATAACTAAACTAAATGAGAACTCTAACAAAAAATCTAAGCTAGGACTCTAAGGTAAAACTCTAAACTCTTAACTAAAACTAAAGTAAACTAGAACTCTAACAAAAACTCTAAGCTAAAACTCCAAACTCTTAACTAAATCTAAACTAAACTAGAACTTCAACAACAACTCTAAGCTAAAAACTCTAAACTCTTAGCTAAAACTAAACTAGAGCTCTAACTAAAACTCTAAGCTAAGACCCTAAGCTAAGACTCTAAACTCTTAATTATAACTAAACTAAACTAGAACTCTAACTAAAACTCTAAGCTAAGACTCTAAGGTAAAACTCTAAACTCTTAACTAAACCTAAAGTAAACTAGAACTTCAACAAAAACTCTAAGCTAGACTCTAGGCTAAAACTCTGAACTCTTAACTAAAACTTAACTAAACTACAACTTTAACTAAAACTCTAAGCTATGATTCTAAGCTAAGACTCTAAATTCTTTACTATAACTAAACTAAAGTTCAACTCTAACTAAAATTCTAAGCTAAGACTCAAAGCTAAAACTCCAAACTCTTAACTATAGCTAAACTAAACTTCAACTCTAACTAAACTCTAAGCTAAGACTATTGGCTAAAACTCTCAACTCGTAACTATAACTAAACTTAACTTCCACTCTAACTAAAACTCTAAACTAAGACTCTAAGCTAAGACTCTAGGCTAAAACTCTAAATTCTTAACTAAAACTTAACTAAACTACAACTTTAACTAAAACTCTAAGCTATGACTCTAAGCTAAAACTCTAAATTCTTAACTATAACTAAACTAAACTTCAACTCTAACTAAAACTCTAAGCTAAGACTCAAAGCTAAAACTCCAAACTCTTAACTATAGCTAAACTATTCTTCAACTCTAACTAAACTCTAAGCTAAAACTCTAGGCTAAAACTCTCAACTCTTAACTAAAACTAAACTTAACTTTGACTCTAACTAAACCTCTAAGCTCAAACTCTAAGCTAAATCTCTAAATTTTTAACTATAACTAAACTAAAATTCAACTCTAACTAACGCTCTAAGTTAAGACTCTAGGGTAAAACTCTAAACTCTTAACTATAAATAAACTAAACTTCAACTCTAACTAAAACTCTAAGCTAAGACTCTAAGCATAACTATAAAGTAAAACTAAACTAAACTTCAACTCTAACTAAAAATCTAAGCTAAGACTCTAAGGTAAAACTCTAAACTCTTAACTAAAAGTAAACTAAACTAGAACTCTAACAAAAATTCTAAGCTAAGACTCTAAGCTAAGAACTCTAAACTCTTAACTATAACTAAACTAAACTTCATCTATAACTAATGCTCTAAGCTAAGACTCAAGGCTAAAACTCTAGACTCTTGACTAAAACTTAACTAAACTACAACTTTAACTAGAACTCTAAGCTAAGACTCTAAGATAAAACTATGAATTCTTAACTAAAACTAAACTAAACTAGAACTCTAACAAAAACTCTAAGTTAAGACTGTAAGATAAAACTCTAAACTCTTAACTATTACTAAACTAAACTTCAACTCTAACTAAAACTCTAAGCAAAGACTCTAAGCTAAAACTCTAAACTATTAACTAAAACTAAACTATACTAGAACTTCAACAAAAGCTCTAAGCTAAGACTCTAAGCTAAAAACTCTAAACTCTTAACTATTACTAAACTAAACTAGAACTCTAACACAAACTCTAAGTTAAGACTCTAAGCTAAAACTCTAAACTCTTAACTAAAACTAAAGTAAAACTTCAAATCTAACTAAAACTCTAAGCTAAGACTCTAAGGTAAAACTCAAAATTCTTAACTATAACTAAACTAAACTAGAACTCTAAGAAAAACTCTAAGCTAAGACTCTAAGGTAAAACTCTAAACTCTTAACTAAAACTAAACTAAACTAGAACTTCAACAAAACTCTAAGCTAAGACTCTGAGCTAAGACTCTAGGCTAAAACTCTAAATTCATAACTAAAACTTAACTAAAACTACAATTTTAACTAAAACTCTAAGGTATGACTCTAAGCTAAAACTCTGAATTCTTAACAATTACTAAATTAAACTTCAACTGTAACTAAAACTCTAAGCTAAGACTCTAAGCTAAAACTCTAAACTCTTAACTTAAACTAAACTAAACTAGAACTTCAACAAAAACTCTAAGCTAAGACTCTAAGCTAAAAACTCTATACTCTTAACTAAAACTAAACTAAACTAGAACTCTAACAAAAACTCGAAGCTAAAACTCTAAACTCTTTACTAAAACTAAACTAATCTTCAATTCTAAATAAAACTCTAAGCTAAGACTCTAGGCTAAAACTCTATGCCAATGGGTTAAAGAAAAAACCGGAAAAATGTTGGTTAATTTCTAACTTTAAAAAATTCAGTCCGAAAAAACTTAAAAAAATTCAAAAAGGGAGAGAGGAAGGGAGGAGCTCGGGGGCCTATGGGGGCGCCAGGGGGTCTTTGGGGGCACTGGTGCCTTTGGGGGCCCGGGGGCCTTTGGGGGTGCCGGGGCACTTGGAGGCCTGGGAGGCCTTTGGGGACCCGGGGGAATTTTAGGGTCAGGGGGCATTTGGGGGCTGGGGGTCTTTGGGAGCCGGGGGGCTAAAACTCTAAATTCTTAACTACTACTAAACTAAACTTCAACTCTAACTAAAACTCTAAGCTAAGGCTATAATCTAAAACTCTAAACTCTTAACTAAAACTAAACTAAACTAGAGCTTCAACTAAAACTCTAAGCTAAGACTCTAAGCTAAAACTCTAAACTCTTAACTATAACTAAACTAAACTAGAACTCTAACAAAAACTCTAAGCTAAGACTCTAAACTCTTAACTAAAACTAAAGTTAACTTCAACTCTAAATAAAACTAAGCTAAGACTCTAGGCTAAAACTCTATGCCAATGGGTTAAAGAAAAAACCAGAAAAATGTTGGATAATTTCTAACTTTAAAAAATTCAGTCCGAAAAAACTTAAAACAATTCAAAAAGGGAGGGAGGAAGGGAGGAGCTCGGGGGCCTTTGGGGGCGCGAGGGGGTCTTTGGGGGCTCGGAGGCCTTTGGGGACCCGGGGAACCCTTGGGGGCACCGGGGCGCTTGGGGGCTTGGGGGCCTTTGGGGGCCCAGGGGCCTTTTAGGGTCCGGGGGTATTGGGGAGTCCGCCGGGGGGCATTTGGGGGCCCTGTGGGCCCAGTGGTCATGGGGGGGATGGAACCCTTTCGGGTCGGGTTAGGGGGCCCTTTGGGGTTTGGGTAGGGGAACTCACAAAACTGTTCAAATGGAACTTACGTATTATAACGACCACGGAGTTTCACCACAAATCATCTTCTAAATTATCTTCTAAAATCATCTTCTAAAAAGTCTCAAAGTGTTTCGCCCAAATAATCCCTAAACGTAATTTCTGCGTGTTCCTTTTGTTTTGGCATCCCTGCGCTGTCACATTTGAAATTCCGAGGAAACCCTTTCCCGCGTTAATCTCTTCATCTCTAAGATGTTCCTAGCTACACTATTATGGCTTCGATAGAATATTAATTTCATCTCTTTAGAGTCCCGTATAATTCCTAGGAAACAAGTGATGTCATTTCTAATTCCCCTTTCCTTTGTTTTGGCATTCCTGCCAGCAAATCAATTGAAATTCCTATGAAACCATTTCCCACGTTAATCTCTTAATCTCATAGGTGTTCTTGATTACACTTTTAAGGTTTCGATAGAATATTAATTTATCTCTGTGACCTAAGGATCAGAGAAGCCATATTGTTTCTTAATTCCCGTTATCGGATCAATACATTCCCCTCAATTATGCAAATCAATTTCTCGGAAATCCTCTCCCCTTCATTTATGTAAATCAAGTAGATCCTATTCCCGTTATCGGATCAGTACATTCCCCCCACCGATTATGTAAATCAATTTCTCGGAAATTTAGTTCCCCTTCGATTACGCAATCAATTTCTCGAAAATCCTCTCCCCTTCATTTACGCAATCAATTTCTCAGAAATCCTCTCCCCTTCGATTGGGCAATAAATTTCTCGGAAATCCACTCCCCTTCGATTACGCAATCAATACATCTCTCCTCCGTTAATGCGCATGTGCAAACTTCACTCCGTTAACAATACACTTGGAAACAACAAATAAATCGACCTTGAAAGAGGTGTCATTGACCCCATTAGATTCAATAAAACATGAAAATACATCAAAGTGAGAAAAATCCTGTTTTTTCATTCTCAGTGACAAAAACCATAAAAACATGCATAAATTATGTCCTGTTCGGACCTCATGATAGGTACCTACTATTGAACTAAATCAAAAGATTTTATGTACATCCAAATTATATAAAAGGCGTATCAGCTACATCTTAGGAATTGGTGAGGGTATTAGCGACAAACTTTATAGGGCCATTACTGCTGCTACTGCTGCTATTACTGCAACTTTGACTGCTACTGCAATCACTTGCGACCCCAACTAAGACCACTCGTGGCGGTCAAGACTTACAACTGAGACATACTTGCGAGTTTTACTGCAGCTGCTTACGACTGCGACGGCAACTACACGCTACTGTGACTGCAACTGCGTGCGACTTCGACTACCTTTGCTTGCGACTACATTTGTGACTTTTTTATAGGTTTAATAAAAACGAATCGAAAAGATGCTTTTTGAAAAAGTGTTCCTTAGAAAAGTAAAATCAAATTAGAAGTAACAAATGTAATTGTTTTGATAAACATTTTTTTCCTGTAATCTAGATTAGGATCGTGATTTACTTCTTCCTATTTTTAATATTAATCGAAACATACTTTGTTCAGTAAAGTACAAATTATACAAAAGACTCTTGGTGGGTTTGATAGTATGAAAACAAATACTCCCTCTTGGTAGCTTTGTAAATGTCGATTGGCATTGTGATTTTATTTCTTGACCGTGTTGTTCTTGATATTATCAAAAACCAAACATGCACTACTTGAAACGCAAAACATTTCAGTAAATTACAAATGACATCCTAGCCTTCAGAGAGTTAAGGGGTACACCCCGCTCATATTTGCGACAATTTCTGTTTGTTTTAAATTTTATCATTACTTTTAGTTTCTATCCCCTTATGTTTTATCTTTTCATCCTTGGTAGTATCTGTAATTCAAGGTTTGATATGATTATTCATTTTATTTTCCAATATCCGAAATTTGATGGTATATTTATTTTAATCGAAACCCTCTTTTGGGGGGCGTTTTGTCACTTTTTCTAAAATCCGGCAAATTGTATTAGGCTCGCAACTCCTCGCTGGTAGATAATACCTTATCGACTCTTGCATGTTTTTGGATTACCATAAAAAGCCAATTCTTTTTGTGTCTCTATTGCTATCAAAGCTCTATTTAGTGGAGTTCCTATTTACCACTAGCAATAGTTGCTCCTTACTTACTAGCTGTTCCACGAACTGTTTGATTTACAATCTTGAAAGAAACCAAAAATCTCTCAAATAATCTATAGAATACCGTGAAACCAGTGATTATAAAGTTTTTCATCATATACTAGATTTAATTAATGGCTCTAGCCATGGAAGAAAGAAACTTGTCCATGTGGAAACATTGAAAGCTAGGAGACAGCCACTAAAACGGAAGTCTAAGGGATATTTTTTTTGGACTTTGATAGATCGTAAAACTGCACATTATACTAGGCTGATTGGCTGGGTAATCGAAAGCTATCTTTTCCAACATTGTGTTTGCAAATTAATGTTTGATATCCTTTTGTCATGCCTGAGACTATATAACTGAAAAAACGATGTATTGTAAAAATATCGTAGTTAAGACACAAAGTATTACAGGTCCTTGATAGTCCTTTGCCAAGTGGGAATTGGACAGTATTATACAAAATGAATAAAATAAATACAAGAAGAATGTATTTGATCATTAAACATAGTTTATCTTTTTCTGGGTCACAAAAGATGCGACAGGTTTTCCACTCTGGGGCATAACCCCTTTAATATTTTTGTTATTTCACATATTTTATTATATTTAATGTTTGTTTATATGTTAAAAAAACTTAAATTTATATTGGATCACTTTTTCGATTTTCAAAAGATCTGTCTTATAGAGGTAAGAAGCTAAAACACGAGAAACGAAAACAAAACGTGAAAATGGACTTATAAAAGGATGAAATATAAATAAAACATTCGTGAATTAAAGAAAGGCATGGGTCCTAGCAATCATTTCCAGAAGACGGGGTTGATATTAGAGTTAAATTTAAGCTCTATTAAGAGCTTTTAAAGAAAATGCACCTTTAGTTTGGGGCAAGACTATGAATACCCCCACCTTGTTGATAAGTGCACATTTGAATAATATTTGAATGCACATTTGAATAATTCTTAAAAAAAAAAAAAAATCCTAAAAGATCACAAATTATTCTTACAAAATACAAAATACTTCTTAAAAAACAAAAAATAATTCTTATGAAACAAAAATACAACCGAAGAAATCTCAAATTCTTCCTAAGAAGCAAGAATAATTCTTACAAAACGGGAAATATTCTTACAAAACAAAATACATCCGAAGTAGGTCCTAAAAATCAAAAATACATTAAAAAAATCAGAGATTGTTCTTACAAAACCAAAGATTCTAAAAACACCCCCTATACTTCATATAGAATACAAAATAAAAATACTTCTTACAGAACAAAACATAATTCTGACAAAAAAATGCAACCTAAGAAATCACAAATTTTTCTTACGAAGCAAGATTGATTCTTAAAAAACGAAAAAAATCATACTAAACAAAAATACATCCTGAATAATTCCTAAAAAAACAAAAAAAAATTCTCACGAAATATAAAATACTTTTCACAAATCAAAAATAGTTTTAACAGATTGAAAAATGGCTAATGCAGAACACAAAATACTTGCTACAAAACATGTAATTTGAACAAGCCCCCAAATACTTCTTATAGAATACGAAAAGTTCATACATAATCAAAATTATTCCTATTAAACAGAACATAATACAAAATACTTCTTACGATACAAAGATAAATCCCAAAAGATCCTAAATTCTTCTTACAAAATAAAAAAAAACTCTTTGCACAATTCTAAAGTAGTACTTACAGAAAAAAAAACAATTGGTGCAGAACACAAAATACTTTCCACAAAACACATTATTCTAAAAGCACCCCAAATACTTCTTATAGAATACGAAAAACTCATACATAATCCAAATAATTCCTAAAGAACGGAACAAGATAGACAATATTCCTTACGAAATAAAATAAATCCCCAAAAAAAATTAAATTCTTCTTACAAAATACAAAAATACTTTGCAAAATTCTAAAATAGTTGTTACAGAATGAAAAATAGTTGGTGAAGAAAACAAAATACTTTCTACAAAACACACAATTTTAACAACACCCCAAATGCTTCTTGTAGAATACAAAAAATTCTAACATAATCCAAAATAATTTCTACAAAACAGAAATAACTTTTGCAAAATATAAAAATAATTTACGCAGTTACAAAAGAGCTCTAACAGAACGAAAAACAGTTGCTGCAGTGCACAAAATACTTGCTACAAGACACAAAATTTTAACAGAACCCCAAATGCTTGTTGTAGAATACAAAAAATTCAAATATAATCCAAAATAATTTCTACAAAACAGAAATAACTTACAAAATACAAAAATACTTTAGACAAATCTAAATTAGTTTTAACAGAACAAAAAAATAGTTGCTGCCGAACACAAAATACTTGCTACAAAACAAAAAATTCAAACAGCCTCCCAAATATTCTTATAAAAACACAAAAACTTCAATCATAATCCAAAATAATTCCTACAAAACAGAAATGACTCTTACAAAATACAAAAAATACTTCACACAATTCAATAACAGTTCTAACAGAGTGAAAAATGCATGCTGTAGAACACAAAAGTACTTGCTAAAATATACAAAAATTTTAATAACACCCGATATACTTCTTTTGGAATACAAAAAAAGTTCAAATATAATGTAAAGTAATTCATAGAAAAACAAAAATTATTCTTACAAATTAAGAAAATTACTTTGCACAATTCTAAAACAGTTCAAACAAAATGATAAATAGTTGCTGCAAAACAAGAAATACTTGCTACAAAACACAAAAATTCTAACATTACTCCAAATACTTCTTATAGAATACGAAAAAGCTTAAGCATAAGCCAAATAATTCCTACAAAACAGATATAACTCTTGAAAATTCAAAAATACTTTTCACAATTCTAAATAATACTAACAGAACAAAAAGTGTAGGTCTAGAACACAAAATACCTCCTACAAAACACAAAAATACTAAAAAAATCCCACATACTTCTTATTGAATACAAAAAATTTCAAACATAATCCAAAATAATTCCTATAAAATAAAAAAATATTTTTACAAAAACACTTTACACAATTCCAAAAGATTTCTAACAATATGAAAAAATAGTTGCTACAGAACACAAAATACATGCTATAAAACGAAGGAAGTCCATCAATATCCCTAATACTTCTTATAGAATACAAAAAAGTTCAAACATAATCCTTATAATTCCTAAAAAACGGAAATAACTCCTACATATACAAAAATACTTTACACAACTCTTAAATAATTTTAAGAGAAGGAGAAATTGTTGATCTTGAACATAAAATACTTCCTACAAAACACAAAAAATCTAACAACACCCCATATCCATGTTGTGGAATACAAAATTTGAAACATATTACAAAACAAAAAAATTATTATTATAAAATACAAAAATAATTTACACAATTCTAAAATAGTTCTGAGAGAATGAAAAATAGTTAGTGCAGAAGACAAAAATCTTACCACAGAATACAAAATTCTAACAACATCCCAATAGCTTCTTATAGCATACAAAAACTAGATACATAATCCAAATAATTTTTACCAAACAGAAATAACTCTTATGAAATACAAAAATACGTTGCACAATTTTAAAACAGTTCTATCAGAATAAAAATTGTTGGTGCTGGACGATAAATACTTTCTATAAAATAAAAATTTCTAACAACATCCAAAATGCTTCTTCTAGAATACGCAAAACTACAAACATAAGTCAAAATAAATCCTACACAACAGAAATATTCCGAAAAGAATACAAAAATGCGTTGCGCCATTCTAAAATAGTTCTAACAGAATTAAAAATAGTTAGTGTAGACCACAAAATACTTCCTAAAAATTACGAAAATTCTAGCAATACTTCAAGTACTTCTTATAGAATGAAAAAGTTCAAACACAATCCTAAATAATTCCTGCAAAGCAAAAAATTAGTGAGTGTCACTCAATTTTTAGCCCTTAAAAGGGCTCTTGGGTAATTTTTGTCCAATAGTCAAGTTTAGATTCAATTAAGCCTTTACTGCTTTTTTCATTCTTTTTGATAGAAGGAGCAAAAGTATAAGTTTTCGGATATCTGATGCATTTTCCTTATCAGGTATCTTCTCAGGCATCCATTGAACAAAATATCGAACTTCATTTTCAGGGTCATGAACTGAATGCAGATATGTCTCACAACTGAAGTATCCCAAATTGTATAATGGAATATTTTTATCATTTTCTGCTATTAAGCGTTTATCCGATGAAAAGTTTCCCTTAACATAAACAGTTTGCAAACCAAAATAACTGCATATTTCACGAATTGCCTCTTGTACTTTTTTTGTTTCTTAACCGTTTGCACTGCATGATCTTATGATTTCATCATAAAAACCACTTCGATTTATAAAATTTAATGTTTCAAACCATCTTTTTTTTATTATACTTGACAATATTGTACTTGAGATTCCATTTAAAGCTATGAACTTCACAACATTGTTCATCTCACAATTAGAATACAGCTTCAAAATCACATCACACGAAGAGTGTTTCAATCCGATATACTCTGAATTAATTACACCAAACCTTATAATATCTCTAGAAAAAAAATGAGTTTGACAAACTGAACTAATTTCAATACTGAAACATGTGAATCGTAACATCTGTCAAGTGATGTCTCCTTGACCTTCAAAACCTATTTTTACTGGATTACAAAGCTCCCTCGGAACCAAAAAAATTGTGCAAGTTAACGCCATCATGACCTGTAAATATTGGACCATCTAACCTAACCCGAGATGCCTGCAGTCAACATCCTATCGGATTGAAGCATTCCTCGTGTGGTGTCATTTTTGATGCGGCATTAATATTGTTAGATGAACAGTGTTGTGAAGTTTATAGCTATAAGTAAATCAAGTACAATATTGTCAAGTATAATAAAAAACGATGATTGGCAACATTAAATTTTATAAATCAAACTCGCTTTTATGATAAAATCATAAGACCATGCAGTAAAAATGGCTATGAAATAAAAAAGTACCAGAAGAAATTCATGAAATATGCATTTTTTTTTATGTGCAAGCTGTTTATGTTCCGGGAAATGTTTCATCAGATTAGCTCTTAATAACGGAATGTGATACAGACATTCCATTATTCAACTTGGAAGACTTTGATTGTAAGAAATGCCTGCATTCAGTTCATGACCCTGATGATGAGGTTCATTATTTTCCTCAATGGTTGTCTGAGAAGATACCTGATAAGGAAAAATGCATCAGATATCCGAAGACCTAAATTTTTGCTCTGTCTATCAGAAACACAAAAAAAAGCAGTAATGGCTTAAGTGAATCTAACCTTGACTATTGTACAAACATTACCCAAAAGCACCCTAAAGGGTAAAAATTGAGTGACACTCACTAATTTTTTGTTTTGTAGGAATTATTTTGGGTTGTGTTTGAACTTTTTTTATTCTATAATAAGCATTTTAGGTATTGATAACTATTTCTCATTCTGTTAGAATTGTTTTAGAATGACGCAAAGTAGTTTTGTATTTTATGAGAAATATTTCTGTTTTGTAAGAATTATTTTGGGTTGTGTTATAGGTTTTTTTTTGTCTTCCAATATTTTGGTTGTTGTTAGAATTTTGTGTTTTGTGTTCTGCAAGAACTATTTTTTATTCTGTTAGAAGTATTTTAGAATTTTTCAAAGTATTTTTTGTATTTTGTAAGAGTTATTTCTGTTTCTTAGGAATTATTTGGGATTATGTATGAACTTTTTGTATTCTATAAGAAGTATTTGGGATGTTGTTAGAATCTTGTGTTTTGTAGTAAGTATTTTGCGTTCAGCACCAACTATTTTTCATTCTGTTAGAACTATTTTAGAATTGTGTAAAGTATTTTTTTTTCTTATAAGAATAATTTTTTGTTTTGTAGGGATTATTTGGATTATGGTTGGACTTTTGCATTTCATAAGAAGGAATATGGGTTGTTGTTATGATTTTGTGTTTTGTAGTGAGTATTTTGCTTTCTGCACAAACTATTTTTCATTCTGTTAGAACTATTTTAGAATTGTTTGAAGGATTTTGTATTTTGTAAAGATAATACTTTTGTTTTGAAGGAATTATTTGGATTATGTTTGAACTTTTTTGTATACCATAAGAGGTATATGAGGTGTTTTTAGAATATTTGTGTTTTGTAGCCAGTATTTTGTGTTCAAGACCAACAATTTTCAATTCTGTTAAAATTATTCTAGAATTGTGTAAAGTATTTTTGTATTTTGTAAGAGTTATTTCCTGTAATTTAGAAATTTTTTGAATTATGCTTGAAATTTTTCGTATTCCATAAGAAGTATTTGGGATTTTGTTAGAATTCCTGTCTTTTTAGAATTTTGTAAAGTATTTTTGGTACTTTTTAAGCATAATTTTTTGTTTTGTAAGAATTATTTTGGATTATGTTTGAAGTTTTTGTATTTCATAAGAAGTATATGGGGTGTTTTTAAAATTTTTGTATTTGGCAGCGAATATTTATAAGTTCTACACCAAGTATTTTCACCCTATTAGAACTATTTTAGAATTGTGTAAAGTATCTTTGTATTTTGTAAGAGCTACTTCTGTTTCGTAGGAATTATTCTCGATTATGTTTGAAGTTTTTGAATTTATAAGAAGTATTTGGGATGATGCTAGAATTTTTATGTTGTCTAGCAAGTATTTTGTGTTCTCAAGCAACCATTTTTCATTCTGTTAGAACTACTTTAGAATTGTGTAAAGTATTTTGTGTTTTGTAAGAGTTATTTCTGTTTTGTGAGAATTATTTTACACTATGTTTGAAGTCTTTGTATCAAACAGTTCGTGATAACGAACTGCAAGTAAGGAGCGACCCGGCTCAATAGTAACCGAAACTCTGAAAAAGATGGAATTTTGATACCAATAGATACATCAAAAGAATTTACTTTTTATGTTCATTTCAAATACATAAATTTCATTAAGTTTAGTCATACTAATCAAAAGTTACGCGCCTGAGAAAATTTGGCTGATTTTCGAAAAAGGAGGAAAAAACCCCTAAAAGTTATAGAAACTTAATGAAAATCAAACCATCATATTCAGCGTATAAGATAACCCTACTGTAGAGGTTTCAAGCACCTATCTACAAAAATGTGGAATTTTGCATTTTTTGCCAGAAGAAAGATCACGGATGCATGTTTATTTGTTTTTTTTCCCCAGGGGGGATCGTATCGACCCAGTGGCCCAAGAATATCTTGGGAGGGCTCATTGGAACGGAAATGAAAAGTTCTAGTGTCCTTTTTAAGTGACAGAAAAAAATGAAGGGCAACTAGGCCCCCTCCCATGCTAATTTTTTTCCAAAGTCACCCGATCAAAATTTTGAGATAGCCATTTTATGCAGCATGGTCGAAAATATGATAACTATGTCTTTTAGGATGACTTAATCCTCCGAAGTCCCCGGGGGGAGGGCTGAAAGTTATGAACTTCACCCAATGTTAACATATAGTATTGGTTATTGGGAAGTATACAGACGTTTTCAGGGGGATTCTTTCTGGTAGGTAGTGGGGGGGGGGGGCGGGGGTTATATGGGAGGATCTTTCCATGAAGGAAGTTTTCATGGGGGAAGGGACATTGCTATGAAGGGGGTGCCGTATTTCCCATCATTATTAAAGAAAAAGATCAGAAATTAAATATAAAAAAAAATTTGAACTGAAAGTAAGGAGCAGCATCAAAACTTAAAACGAACAGAAAATATTACGTACATGATTGGTTTCACCCCCTAGTCAATACCTCGCTCTTTAAGCCAAAGATTTTTTAGAACTTTCATAACAGCTATTTATTCTAATTAACGGCTTTTGTGATTAAGGGGTCATTTTTACAGAATTAGAACATAACTCGAACCTTAGCTTAAAGAGCAAGGTATTCACTAGGGGGCGAACCCCCTAATATATATATTAAGAATCTATGAATATAGAAGTTTGTTACGCAAGTTAATTCGTAAGTTATTTATATTTATTATTAATATAAACGTTTGTAAATAAAACAAACAAGTTTCGAGCAAGCCATTTAACCAAATAAAAGTAAAATAAACATACAAGTTTTGTTTCAATTAGTGATGTATGGTGAGCCAAAATCAAAACCTGCATTAATTCAAAAACGTTCAAAAATTAAATAAAAAAACAAGGTTTTTTAAACTGAAAGTTTAAAAAGGAGCGATATTAAAACTTAAAACGAACAGAAATTATTCCATATATGATTGGGGCTGTCCCCTCCTCAATGCCTCGCTCTTTACGCTAAAGTTTGACTTTCTCACAACTCTTATTTTTTTTAAACAATAAAAACCTTTAGCGTAAAGAGCGAGGCGTTGAGGAGGGGACAGCCCCATTCATATACGGAATAATTTCTGTTCGTTTTAAGTTTTAATGTTGCTCCTTACTTTCAGTTTTAAAAACTTTTTTTTTTTATTTAATTATATAGGAGAGATGAGATGACCCGAAAGAAAAATGAAGTGTGGAAAGTTGCTTATTTCTTAACCGTGGATGTTGAGAAAGCATATGATTCGGTTGACAGGAAAATTTTATGGTCTTTGATGATTTTAAAGTATGGTTTTCATGAGAATTTTGTTCGTATGTTCAAAAGTCCTTATCAAAAACCAGTAGCTGTCGTAAATGTAAATGGCTCGCTTACAAAGAGGATTGATTTAGAGATATCGTTGAGACAGGGTGGCCCAGCTTCGCCTTACCTTTTTGAAATATACATTGATCCCTTGTTCAGGTACGTAGAAGACCGTATAATCGGTTTACATCTCCGTAAGGAGATATGCTTAAAGGCCCTGGGGCTTATAGATGATGCAACTTTTACCCTATCAAGTGTCAAAGATGTAAAGGCAGTTCTACAAGGACTTGATTGGTATGAGAGGAATGTTAGGGTAAAAATCCACAAAGGAAAAAGCAATCTTTTACCAATGTTGGAATCAGAAAATTCGGAAGAAATGCTGCAGGAACTTAGGATAGCGAAACTAGAAAAGGCGAAAATACTTGGAGTGACATGGACCCGCGAGATGAAGTTGGGTAAATTATGGGAAGAAAAAATACGGAAAATTGAAAAGATACTTGCGACGGCAAATGATATTGAAGAGTGTTCTTTGTTTTTCACAGCGGCATATGTAAACACATATTGTCTACCACTACTGTTCTATTTCGCGCCAGCTTTCGAGCTAGATGAGGGGAGTGCTAAGAGAATAGAAAAAATTATTTGGAGGTTTGTTTGGAGAGGAAAAATTTAAAAGTTGAGCATGAATATGCTCTTTGTACCCAGAGTAAAAGGAGGAATAGGATTGGTAAATTATAGGAATGTATGCCAATCACTTTTTTGGAGAAATACTATTGAGATGCTCCAAAGGGATTATGAAATTGGATGTTTGGAGAGAGATTGGCTACTACCGGTCTTGAATGAAGTAGTTGAGGAACAAGTTTTGACGCTAGTGGAAGAGGTCCCAGATCAGTTAAAGGAAATAGCAGAAACTTTAAGAGAATTCAGGTCAAAAGGAGTGTTTCAGGACGGATTGAGGCAGATAGAAAGAAAAAGGGTCATAGATGATTACATATGGACCCGAGAGGACGATTTTTTATACCATGTTAAAGAAAAAGAACCTTTCATGAGTTTTGATGCGGCTTTCAAAATCTAAATGAAATACCGTGTGACACTAAAGAAAGAGAGGTGATGTTTATGCTGATACCAGTAGAATGCATCTATGAAATTTGGGGGGACGTATAGCCACTACTCTTTTCTTCCTTATTGCTTTAATATCATGAAGAAGGTTTAACGGTGATTCCGTAGATATGATAGTTTGGATTCTTTGGAAGCTCTACACCTTTTCAAAGAGAATGAGTATCCCCTCACACCTATAATTCCTTGGCTGAACTTGCAGAACCGAAAACATGCCTTGTTATCTGCTTTCGTAGAAGACAGCAAACCTTATACCACAGAGAAACAGAGGGACTGTTTGTAAAAAAAATTGTGAATCAAAATCTTTTCGGTATTTTTATTGGCTTAAAATTATGCCGAGAAGAGCCAATAATATGGAATCTATCTATTTTTTTCATTGCTCAACATTTCAAACAGGAGAATTTAAAGCTTATCAGGTTTTAAATCTTTAGTTCTCTCAAGAAATAATGAACAATTTTTTTGGCTGGCGAAATTTTGTCACTGATGTCAACCATTGAAATCAATGCTCACTTTTAAGCATGGGATTACTAGAAAATAACATCTTATTTTCCCTTTGCTTAAATCTTCAGCTACATTTTCGCTATAGACGTACAATATATGGAGAAAAAAGGTTAAAGGAACATTAAAATAATTTGAAAACTGTAAAAGAAATTAAAGCAAGGCTTTTTTCTGATTAGATTTAAAACAGATGAATGACTTTTACATTTGAGACAGCTGGGTTTGTAAAAGCTCAGTCCACCCCTGGGTTTAACTATACATCAATTTTTGGTCATCATCACTTTGGACAAATAACTTTGTTTACTACTCTTAAGAGCAAATCGTGTGCGCAGGGGTAGTTTCTTTCAGGAATCGAAGATGCTACAAAACGTGTTTGATATCAAGTTTTATTTCCCAACTATTCTTTTGAATTACGGAAAAGTACAATAATTATCACAATAAATTATATTATAAGTCGAACAAGTCAATACAAAACGGTATTCTAAAGCTACACATCACGGTATCATAGGAGAAAAGGTAAAAAACCCTACTGATGACGCGAGAGAAGCAGGGGTGGATCCATGATTTTTTTAGGGGGGGGGCGCAAAATAGGTTGATCCGATCAAAAAAATCTTAAGGGGGGGCAAAGTAGGTTGATCCGATAAACTTGTGTTAGGAGCAAGTTTAATTAACGCAAACTTGAGTTAATTAAGTCAATTACACCAGTTTTGAATACACTAAGGGGGTCCCTCGCCCCCCTGGATCCGCCACTGGAGAGAAGGAGAATACCAAGGACGCGAAAGAAGGGCACTCCAAGCCTTGGACTTAGAGGAACTAACAAGAGCAGACTTTGCACTAACTACAAGAGAAGATAGTCTTTTGTAAGCAACCTTTTTGAGGATTTTTTACACCGAAGGAAAAGGGAAAACCGACCTGCAATTTGAACTAAAGAGAAATCTTTTTTAGGGTTAGTAGAGTGCTAACTTATATTTCTAGCAGACTCGGTTCCTTCCTGTGCTATTTCGGGAGATTACGTTCCTTGGCACCTTTCCAGAGCATATACTTATGGATTTGCTTGATTTATGTTCCTTCCTGTGCTATTCTATGGATGCTCTACACCTTTTCAAAGAGAGTGAGTATTCTCTCACACATATACTTCCTTGCTACCAGTCCAACCAAAGTAAACAAACACGTTTTGAAACTATAGTTGAGATTGTATAGTGCATGCAGAAAAAACCTAGTTTAAAAATTTACGACTTTTTTTCTTATGAGAAAGATGGAGTTCAAGGATGATTTACTACTCTCTCTCTACCCCACTCAATTTGTTGTTGTTGCTAGCTCAGTTTCATTATGGCAGTGAGAGTGTCAACACATGGAAAAAAATGTCCCATACATGTCCGCTATGCATGTACACACTGGGCAGCTGGTCATCATGTGAGAATTGTACAATGATTGATGAGTACGATGAAAAGTGCAGATTATGCAACCCGTGTAAATTGCATAGAGGATATGCTGTAAAAATTAAAGGTGGTAATTCTTGTCTTGAAGAGGTGTGTGACTCTCATCTTAGAGGGCACCCATGCTCCAATTGCCACTATGATAAATGTAATCAATGGGAGAATACATATCCCGGTATGATTGGAAAGAATCCTAAGCGTCATTTTGGTTTATTGCTAAGAGATCGGTATCGACATGGTTTTAAATTGTTTTTGGAGGAGAAACCGGGACAGTGATTCAACTGTTGGAATAACAAAAGAATTTGGTTTCTACGTCATCGCTGTGAAGACAATGAGTATTATGATTATAAGCCCACTGATTTTTATTTGGCTGTGACGGAATGTGATTCACCACTTGAGGACATTGTTTGTGACATTTTTTCAAATAAGCAAATTGAAACATGTGAATTCTATAAAATGAATGAGAATAGTATCATTGACTATACAAAGAGATATGACAAGAGTGAAGTTACACTCTACAGTAGAAAATGTGAGCCTGACATTGCAGCACATCAGGATCAGTATACTGTGAATTTAGATAATCTACCTACATTAGTTGTTATCGACAAATACCTATACCTAGTAGAAGATGAAATCTAAAGAGTAGAAAAGTCGTTTTTTATCATGTACATACATTTTTAGAACCTTTTATTCGTAGGGCACTAAAATCAATATTAAACACGCTTGTAAGTATATTCTCCACTAGAAAGTCGTTCAATCGAGGTAAGTCAACGTAGATGTCGAGAAACTGTTTGTAAGTATAGCCACGACATCTGAACATGAAATAGAGTAGTGCATGGAAGCCACATGTCTTAGTCGTTAAATCCTCTGCTCTTCGTTGATTTTGAATAATAGTTTTCCCACTGCTTTCAATAAAGTTGCTGATGTGTGGAGTATAGAATTTATACGATAGACCAAGAGGATCAAAAAATTCAATATTCTTCGCTGTTTCAAAGATGCATAGCCAATGGCCAGTCTTCAAAGTCGATGGACTACTATTAACAATGATTAGTTTCATCAA
>NC_142806.1:56295138-56355584 GCF_049724085.1 Artemia sp. Qi Xiang Cuo | reverse complement strand
TACAAGCAAAAAGATACAGTGTAGAACTTTGTTTGTTCTGAAGAATTCCAAAGTGATATCTTAAAAGTCATAAATCTTTAATTAAACCCAAGTAGCTCATTGGTTCATGCATTACCCAATAGTAATATAGGCCATATAGTAGCAACCAATAGGAATCTGTAAAATATACTTGTTAGTAACGCCCGAACGTAACCTCTGGCGAAATTGGGAGAAGTAGATAGCTAGGACTTAGCAATTTTGAGTCAGTCTTATTTTGGAGTCTTATCTGAGTCTTAGAGTTTTCGAGTCTTGTCTCAGTCTAACCTAGGAGAGACTACTATGAATTTCTTATGATTTGTGTTATGTGAGATTATTTGCAGTCTATTCAAAATAAACTTTTGGGAAAACTTTTTATCAGTGCATTAAGTTTTGCGTTGCTTCGCTCCAGATGACAAATTTATATTAGTGTCTTGTATTGCAAGTGTGTCGATATAACCGAAGCTCTGCGACAATTATGTGAGTAATTATAAATGCATTACCTTCTTATTTTATTCTCTCTATGTTAATATTTCTCAAGTTTGATAGTCCTTGTGACTCCACTCGCACCCAAGGGGAGCCGAAAATTTTCAGTCTGATTTTGATTCAGTATGACCGTTAATATAAGCTCCCTATTTGTACTGCTAGTTTAAGCTCTCCACTCTAGAAGTTCCGCCTCCACTCAGGTAAGCCACTCGCGAACCGTCAGCTAAGAGCTTGACTAAATTTCCCCATTGAATTAATTAATCGGAATTTCCGTATTAGGAAACATCAGAAGACATAAGAACAATTTATTTTTATTAAACCCCCCCCCCAGTAAAATTGGCGTGGCCGGGTTAAAGGAGAAAAACCCAAGGACAAGATTTTCTACAAAAAAAAAGAAGAGATTATTGAGAAATATTACACATGGGGAGAGTGTAATATTTAACATATGCTTGAAGTGCAATTTATGCATGGCTTGAAGTGCACTATTTTATTAGGCCTAAAAATATAACCTAAGTCCCCTCAATATAGTAACAAAAAATATATAATTTAGACGTGCCAAAGTTAAGTTATATCAAAAAAAAAAAACCAGTGCTGAATTTTAATTTATTTTGAAAAAAAAAAAAAAATGTCATTGGATCACAACGAGCAATTGTTAAAGCAAAAACTCATTGCAAAAACAGTGGAAATTTCAAAATCGCTTCCCTCGTATAACGGTGATTCAGATGTAGATTAATTTATTATACAATTAAACCAATTCGTAGAAGTAACTCAAACGGACTTAAAATCATTATTAGGCTTGTTGTTAATGAGACTTAAGGGGCAAGCACTAACATTTCTAAAGCAAATAGAAAGTACGATAGGGGAAGATAACAATCTTCCAATAAACTCAGTAAAAAAATTGCTAAAAGTGTTCCAAAAAATATTTGCTGAAACTAGTTCAACACATAAACTAAAGCATGGTACGGTTTGTTTCAACAAAACCCAAAATGTTAGAGAATATCTGCACAAAGTAATGGTATCTATTGAAACCAAGTATGGAAAAGAATTTGGTCCTTTATATGACAAAATTGTACTAAATGCTTTCATGCAAGGATTAAGCCCAAAACTATATCGAATGTTGGCATCAAAGAATATCCAAACATTAGAGGTAGCAGTCCAGGAAGTAGAGAGAAGAATAGAAACTGACTCAATTGTGGTGAACCACAATAAGTTAAGAAAAAATAAAGCAGAAAATTCAACTCCGGGACGATCACGAGCAATTTCCCCAGGTTTTCTTTTCGAGAGAAAATTCACCCAAACAGAAACAGAATAGATCTGCAACCCCTACGAGGTAAAGGCAGGAACTTTTTGTATCCACGAATACCAAAAAAAACGTACACAACCCCCCAATTATATGCTACGCATGTAATAAACAAGGACATATTGCCAGGGAATGCCGCACTAGAAGTAACTTTACACCAGCAACCCCCAGTTTTAATAATCGTTTGTTCGGGAGAACAAACTTAAATGCCAATGGGTCAGGAAGCTATAGAAATAACTCCCCACGTTTCCCCTCGTACCGCAACTCGTACCAATAAGGATTTGTATGCGCAAATCCTTCCCAATATGCACCTCCCAAACCCTATACAAATCCTTCCCCCAACTGACAAAATAATTATCGGTTTCCTAACCCAAATACGCAACAAAACATGTACCAATATAATTTACGAACAGTGTATCCAACTAGATTCAACAGGAAAACAGGCAATGATAGAAGATATTTTTTCCCAACGGGAAATGAAAGAAATTTTTCGGGAAACGAAAGAAATTTTACGTCAATACAAAATGAACAAATGCCGCGAGCCGTCGGCACAAGAAATCCTAACCCACGCAATTATACGTGGCGACCAAGACAATCAAATGTCAATCAATTTGGAACTTCCCTAACAAGTGAAATTCCCACCGAACCCCGATGTCAGACCCCAACGTATCAAAATAAGCACACAGGGAAATAAATTACGCCTCCAAGAAAATTAGCCGAGACCCTAGAGGTCAGTATTTTTCGTAGGTCTCATCTAGTAATTGTATATTCTTTTAGCGATAAAAATGATATATTACCTATATTAAATAATTTTAATGTTTCATGTATTAATTTCAAAGCGCTAATAGATTCCGGTGCATCAGTTAATATAATAAATTCGAATGTATTTAATAAACTACCAGTATATATTAAGCGACGAAAAACCTCGATATTCCCTGTTTAACAAGTGTCACGGTTCATAGGCTGGAAGCCACAGGCTCCAAATGTCTAGATGTGACAAAATATAATAGGATTTTTCCTACAAATTTCAAAAGCTGCCAAAATGTCCCTTACGAGGCTATAATTGGTGCTAATTTTCTAAAATTTAATAAAGTGTTATTGGATATAGCAAATTATAGATTCGTGTATCTATACGATCCTACTCTCCAGCGCGTGGAGTGAAGGGAAACCACAGTGAATATAATCAAGTCTTTTGTAACTCACGTCACGTTATTTTCTCGCACGGAACGAGAGAGAAATACAAGCAGCAAATGGATCGAGTCAGTAAAAGCAAAAAAAGGAAAAATGCAGGAGTATAGACAAACAGAAATAAAGAAAATAGCTGAATTATGGAATGAAACAATAAATCTAAGTACCATTGTAAGGGAACAGGACCTGGACTTACCCTTACAATCAACCCCACAAGCGGAAGACTTGACGCAACCAAGCGCCAATCTTAACTTAATAGAAAATAACTCGGAAGAAAAATACTATGGGTTCACGGTACGTAAAACAAAAATCCACCAAAATACTATGCAAAGAATACAAATTTTACAAATGGTCACCCCCGTAAATGACAGCTCGAAAATTGGATTTCCAACCCCGTGTAAGGAAGTTCCGTAAAATCTATTCTGTGAAAAACAAATTATTTCATACGAGAAATGCGAAGGTTTTATTTAGCTGACTAGCTCACATGAAAAAGATACGATCACATTAAAAGAAGGAACATGTCTCGTTGAAATACAAGTGATTTCTGAACACAAGCTAAACAAGTGGAAAAACTCCAGGAAAACACTAGTTAATGATATTGATGTCAGTGACCCAAAGAATAGGTACCTACTAACAAGATCCCAATTCTTAAAAAAATTTAAATTAAATCATATTCAAGATACACAATTAAAAGAAAAATTAGTTGAATTGCTCTGGAATTTTAGAGATATTTTTTCTACATGTGAGAAAGATATTGGATTGATACCATTCTATGAACATTCTATCCAAAACACAAGGTTGCCTGTAGCTAAACAGCCCTATTGCATCCCTCATCCCTACAAGATTGGTTAAAAAATAAAATCCACGAATTAGAAAGAAACAATATTATACGGCCAAGTATAAGCCCGTATTCAGCCCCCGTTATACTAGTACCAAAAAAGAACAAGGACCTTAGGCTTGTAGTAGACTATAGAGCCTTAAATAGGCAGGTCGTTAGCAACAAATTTCCCCTGCTCCGAATTGACGAAATCCTAGACTCCATTTCAACCAAGAACAAATTTTTCACATCTCTTGACCTCACGCACGGTTATCATTAAGTTAAGATAGCAGATGATGATGTCTATAAAACGGCCTTTTCAACAACGGAATGCGGTTCTTACGAATATTTGAGGGTACCTTTCAGACTCAAAACTAGTTCAAGTGCATTATGTAGACCTCTATTACATTTGTTACGAGGTATAGAAAATATTATTCATGTCGTCGATGATTTTATTTGTGTAGGAGAAACACCAGAAGATCACATAAACACACTAGTCAAAGTTTTTGAAAGATTCAAAGAGGGTAATATAAAATGTAAACCTGAAAAAGTAAATCTATTTCACTCCGAAATAAAATTTTTGGGAATGATAGTGACCCAAGGCCAAATATCACCAGACCCTGAGAAGATAAAATGCGTAGAAAACCTCAAACCGCCAAAAACTATGAAACAACTAAGAGGTATCATTGGTTTAACCAGTTATTTTAGAAAATTTATACGCAACTACGCCCAAATCGCAAAACCCCTAACAGACCTAACTAAAGGGAATTCGGCAAAACTATCACCTGGTCGAATGAAGCTCAAACTTCGTTAGATACTCTCAAGAAAGCTCTTACTTCTGAACCAATATTAGCGTTACCAGACTTTGAAAAAGGAACATTTGTGGTTACCACTGACGCTTCAGCTCTAGGTATCGGTGCAATTCTTTACCAATGAATTCTTATGGAAAACAACTCCAAGTTCCCACAATAATCCTCTCAGTATATAGAGAAGTTCATATGGTATTCAAACAGAACTCTAACCAAAGGCGAAAGTAGTTATTCAGCAACACGGTTGGAGCTATTATCTATAATTTACCATTTAGATAAACTCAGACATTATTTAGTAGGATGAAAATTTAAACTACGCTCAGACCATTAAAGCTTACAGTACGTAAGCACATTCAAAAATCCAACTGGAATCTTAGCTAGATGGATAATGAAAATCCAAGACCTAGATTACGAATTTGAACATGTCACCGGTAAACAAAATGCCCCTTGCGACTACTTGAGTAGATACCCTGAGAACACCTCTTCAGATGCTGAAATTAAAGAAATAAATGCTATTAATCCCAGTAAACGAAAACACAAGAAGAATAAACCTAAAATCCTTACAGAAGAAAACGAAATTACTCGTAGCCCCTTATCCCTAGCTAACATTAAAAGAAACCAAGTTAAGGATGAAATGTGCTTGACTCTCATTAATTATTTGGTGAATTCTGATAACCTCCCTGATAAGTTCAAAGCCCTGAGACGGGAAATAGACAATTTTTATTATGACTTGGACGAGGGAATCCTTTGCAGGATAGTAACAGGCAAAACAAATAAAAATAAAACCTTAATAACCCAAGTACTCCCCCAAAGCTTAATAGGACCTGCCTTTGTATACTTCCATTCGGAAACAGGTGAACACTTAGGAATAACCAAAACCTTTCACAAGTTAAAACAATACTTTTATATTCTGTCGGAGTTAACAGAACGCAAAGACTTCGTAAACACATGTGAAGCATGTAATTTCAGAAAACATCCCCAAACATACCATAATCCCCCCTTGGGGCGGGTGCATGCAGCAAAGTTCCCTTTCGATATCGTATCATTTGACCTATATGGTACGAGTGGAGGATTACCTGTTTCTAATAGAGGTCATACTTGCGTTCTTTCAGTAATAGACCATTTTACCGGCTTCACTTTTGCCAAAGCATTGAAAAATCAAGGTGCATACGCCACGAGTAAAGCGTTAGCGAAAATATTTTTAAGATTTGGCGTTCCTCACCGGGTTATTAGTGACAACGGAACTAACTTCGTTTCTAAAGTAACGAAAGATTTAATGAGTTTCCTTAAAATAGAGAAATTAGTAACCTCTCCCTACCATCCCCAAGCTAATGGAAAAATTGAAAATAGGCACAAAATATTTTCCAATGTGTTGAGTATTTATACAAAGGACAATCGAAACGATTGGCATCAATATCTACCTTACTTAACTAATGTAGTTAATACGGCATACTCGGAAACGACTAAAGAAAGTCCATTTTTTCTTTTGTTCGGACGCAATTTTAAAATACCTTATCAAGAAATTATAGAATCAAGACACTATTGCAATAATACAGAGGACTATAAGCAAGATTTTATAAATCAGATGAGAAAAACCTATGAAATAGTTAGACAAGAGTTAAAAAAATGTAAGACGAATCAAGAGTTGAGAAGTGAATCCAAAATCAAAGAAAATATAAATTTTAAGGTAGGCGACCGTGTCTATCTGAAAAATGAAGCTAAGCTGGAAGGCAAAAAAATTTCCAATAAATATTCAGGACCCTACAGAATAATAAAAAAATGTGACAACGATTTTACTTTTTAAATGATAAATCCAGAAAACGGGAGAACATATAAAGCACATGTAAGCCGTATGAAAGGTGCCAAATACCCCGTTAAGTGGGCACCCGAACCCTCATCCTCAGATTCATCAAACGCAGAAAATGAATTTCCTAAGTCAAGGTTATCCGAATTAAAGCCCTTTAATTTCAAACAAAACTACTTTGAAAACCATAGCGAAGAGGAAGATTTCGAAGAATTTTTGGCCATGAAGAACCTAGTCATCCCTAAAAGAAAACCCCTAATACCCATGCCTGCAAGAACCCCAAAAAGCCCAGAGAGTTCATCTACAGAAAGCTCGGAGCAAGAATTGGATTATACGCTGTCACCAAAAACCCAATTTTTCCCCGATAGAATTTCAACCCCATATCCCCCCAAAAGATTTCCTGATGACATGGTATCCCCAGCAACCCCGATAGAAAGACCCCTATCACTACAGGAGGAATTAAACAGAGCTGTGGAAACCCCAGGTGCAAAAAGGAGGAAGACTCCCCTTAGGGATAAAAATACAAAAAACCTGAGAGAGGCCATGGACATTATAGGGTATCCTATAAAAACAAGGCACAATACGTTGCCTTGGACACATGAAGAGCCGGAAAATGAAAACTTGGGACAATACCATCACATAACGGTGTTAAAAGTAAAACCCAAGGAATCTCACTACTGGAAACAAGCCCTATTACGAAATGAGCCTCACCCCCCGGACAACATGGTATTTAACCAGTGGAAACACTCCCCAAAGTTGTTTGACTCCTCCCAGAGCTTCCAAGAATCTTTAAATCACCCAAAACAAGACTTCAGCATGAGGAGATGGAAAATAAACCCTCCACCTCCAGAGGAGATGAGATATATAAAGCAACAGCAGGTGATACTACAAAACCTCAAAGGACGACCCCAGAAAGTGCTATTGATGAAGCCCCAGGAACTAGTTCTACTGACTCCGACGATGAGCTCCAAGACGCACAGAAACAAAAACCTACTTCGGCTACCGCCCATGCTAAACAGGCTAAGGCAAAAGGCCAAAAATTCCTTTTGAAACAATACAAGAAATTTGACCTAATCTCTATGGGAGAGTCAAAAAAGAGTAAAACGCCAGAAAACGAACAGGAGGTTACCACGAAATCTGGTAGAATAAGCAAGAGACCAGATAAATGGAAATATGTCTAGGAAACAAGTACCCCAAAAACTTATAAAGTAATATTTAATCGAAATGCATAGTTTGAAAACAAAAATTAAAACAAGAATATATGAGTAAGACATCACAATGAAAGTTACCCATAAAAGGTCGAAATAAGTCAATAGTTAATTTTTCCAGATAAACTAAATCCCGGCTTGGTAAAGAACCCCGAAGATAGAAGAGGAACAAGAATTGTTCAAACCCTCCTCCAAAAGAAAAATACCTAGTGCAACCCCTTTACTGACAGAACAAATTTGGATCAAATATTTCAAATACTATCAAAACTTCTCGATGACTCGGCACAATTATTAGAATAAAGAGTAAAAATCGAGAATATGATAGAAGCCGCACTCAAATCCCTTAGTGACGTGAAGGCTTCCCAAGAAAGAATGAACAAAAGAATAAACGAGATTTTAGTAACTAAACAAATGGATAAGTTGATTGAAACCCAGTTTATGGAAGTTAGAGAACAGACCGCCGAAATCCAAAATGAAATGGAATCAATAAGAAACACCACACTTTTCGAGGGATATAATTAACCCGACTAGATTCTAAAATTACAAGTATTATACGATAAAAAGCAGGAAATTGGTAAAAAAGTACAAGACTATAGAAACAGTACTGTTCGGTCCGCGACAATGGCAGTACAAGAAGCCCTGGCACCCCAACGAGCAAAGATCCTAGACTTGCAGCATAAATACGATCACTTAAAAGCACAAAAAGAAATAATTCAGCTGCAACAAGATAGCTTAGAGAAACAACTTAAGGAGAACCATGCCAAAATTACCGAAGAACTTCAGAAACAAAGAGATTTCTGCTCAAACCTAGAAAAAATGGTTGCAACATACTTTACTGTTGAAATTGACCTACCCCTCAGTCCCCATTTGGAAAATCTTCTTACTAACAGCTACAACGAAGGACCATCCCAACCCGCATATTTTGCGATTCCAAATCAAGCTCGTCAGCATCACATAAAACCCCAAGTGGAAACTAATCAACAGAATCCTTCAATAGATAATAATATAATTATGAGGACCATGTACCCTGACGCCCAAGAGAATGTTAACATGGGCCAAGATTCCTCGGAAGTCTCTGCACCACAAGGAATACCCAATACACAACTATTACCAGAAGATACGGAAAACGCGGGAATTATTTGAACTCAAAAGAAAGAGGTAAAAATATATATTTCTACGAGGTAAAAATTCTATATTTCCGCTAGCCAAGAATATAGTGTTTCCCTAATAATAAAAAAAAATAAATAAAATAAATAAATATATTACAAATTCACTCATAAGGGAAAAAGTGCGGTCGATAGCCATCCTACCCTTACCCGGGACATGTACACGTCAGTTTGGGAAGCCCCCCCCCCTGTTAATAATAAACCCGAGGATCGCAGGGGATCGCTTGGTGAGACGATTTACCTCAGGGCACGGGGATCAAATCCGTGTCCTGGGTTCGGTCGTCTATCGATTT
Source organism: Artemia sp. Qi Xiang Cuo (assembly GCF_049724085.1). Taxonomy (NCBI): domain Eukaryota; kingdom Metazoa; phylum Arthropoda; class Branchiopoda; order Anostraca; family Artemiidae; genus Artemia; species Artemia sp. Qi Xiang Cuo. The sequence goes on along the minus strand of NC_142806.1, from coordinate 56,346,498 downwards.
ATAACCTCAAACCACTATAATCCATAATTTACTTTTTATTTTAATAAAGTATTCGAATCGGTGCTTGAATACTCAACTTGGCAACCGATCCGGGGAGCCTTCGGTGTGTCGTTCCTCCAAAGGCTTGGTTGTTTGTATTTGGATGTTCGATAAGCTGAGAGCTCTTCAGGATGGATTCTACCCTTTCGGAGATCGATTTTTTACGATTTTTTTTTTTCAAAAAAAAATCTGATACGGGATCAAATAATATGAAATCTAAGTAATTACGTAATTTCAAAAAGTACCACGTTTAATCAAGAGAAAAGAAAATCGGAATTAACTACCACCCAAAATTACCGTAAAGGCTTTAAAATACCAAATAACTTAAAATATTTAGTCAAAAAAGTATACACGCGAGTTATTGTCGTATTAATCACCCAGCCAAGAAACAATTCGGAAAACAGGTGATTAGTGGCAATGTAATAAGCAAGCTTATCATGGTTACTAGTTAGTTAAATGTGTATATATATGTATATATATATGTAAGAGAGTAACGATGCGAAGCATGATTTACCTGCATATAAGCATACGTTAATTAACCAAATTATAGATATAGAGCCTCTGTCAATTTAAATAACAGAAGCAGGCCTCAGTCATTATATTAACTGAAAATTCTGCCAAAAAATTAACTAATCGAAAATAATTATGAGTAAAACTGTGCCTTTTCCTGATAAAATAGTGAATACTTATTCAACATATAAGATGTGTGATGGTGTGAAGATTAAGTCATCAGGAGAAGACAATAATTAACCAGCAAAAAAAGGGCTCATGTCCACCTTTGAATAAATTCAATTATCCAAAGAAACCCCCCAAATCCCAAAAAAAAAAATTATATTTTGGCAATTTTTATCGAACTAGTACCATTTCTCTTAGCGTTAAAACTAGTTATACAAATCATGTGGTCCTATGCATAATGCTAACACGCGAAAACCGTGTCACACCAGTAATTGCGCTGTGCGTTCCGAAAATTCAAAAAAACAATAATGGTAAATTGATAGACTCGCTTACGTGTTCCTCCGAACAAAACCACGAACTCCAATGCATTCCAAAAATTACGAAAAATAAAACGACGAAATCTAGTCACACCCCACCGTACCCCCGGGCGTTTTCATTTGCTTTTCCTCAAAAAGGCAGGTACCAACCCAGTAATATAAAAAAATTCCCCTCCTACCGGTAGAGGGCACAGTTGTCACGTTAAGATTATTTATTCACCCCTACGTGCACCATGCGTACTAGTTGGCCTCCACTCAAATACAAAGAATAGGAAATGCGCTAATTTTCCCTTAATTATTAATGCAAATTTTCGTTATTATAGACATTGCAACATTGCTTCTATTGCAACAGCAATAGAAGGCTTACAGCTGGTAGACAAAAAATAATGTAACCATCAAGAACCCTAAAAAATTGCAGCAATAAACTCAACCAATTTTACCGTAAATCGAATTAAGCATACAAATGAACCGCGCAATTAAAGTATAAAAGAATAACCTGTAAAAAATAATAAAAGAAAAAAAAACTTTTTCTTAGACTAGACAATTTCTCAAATTTGAGAGGTTTTGAACTGTGATTGGAGGATAATCATAATTAGTAAAACCAAACACGAACCCAATACTGAATAAAAATTATTAGATTACAATCGTTCAGTCAGTCCTGTATTATCTATATACATATAAGAAAAATAAATTACTAAAATAGCCTGCCAAAAGCTTAAAACATAAAATCAATCAGTTAATTCCTAAAGTATCATAATTCCCAAAGTATTTAAACGACAATTGCATAACAAGTATTGTAAAATTGGACCAAAAATTCAAAGTGGCGCTATAAGAAATGACAACTTGCAATTAGGATAATAGTTATCTGACAATTGCAAATATATTCTGCTTCATAAATTTATTTAAATTTCTATGGGTTATCAAAATTAACGCAAACCGCGCAATTTATCGCTAAAGACGATTAGGTAAAAGAAAAAAAAATTAAACCAATATAGGCCTGTCAAAATGCAGACTAATAACCAAAATAATTCAGAAATCAATTAATGCAAAAAAAATAAACCAATTAGTGTAAAAAAAAAAAAGAAAGAGAATTTTTTGTTGCTTCCAAAAATTATAGTAACCCATAAGTGCACCTAAAACAAAACAGTATTTAACTAATTTTAGTAACCTTTTAAACCAGTCACGGCCTTGAATCCCTGCAAATCCTTATTCCCTCAATCAGAAATATAGTATAGTTAATCACCAGATTTACAAAAACTAAGTTTCGTTCACTAAGGAACAATTGCCCTTACTGAAGTTAACAAAGTGATAATGAGCATATATATGAACAATTCAAGAGTAGTTTCTAAAGCAATCAAGTGAAAGTTGAAGCCATAAAGGAGATCAAGTGTAGATTTTGACACCTGTAAAGTACTCTTGCCCTTTGCTCTGAAACATGCTTCAAAGACCCTAAATCAACATGGATAAATTATCGAACTTTCTCCCTGAATCAAACTCTTACAAAAGGATAACCTACTAAAGATTATCGCCATAAAATGCCAAAGAAAAAGAATCACGGATACATAAGTAATGTTCTAATCAAATTTATGAACCCCCCCTTAGTCGTGCGGCATCTTCGTGGCATCAATGTATGGCATCAACGAAATTATTTTAATTTTGAATTGGGAAATATAAAGAAATTAAATTCATATGGCTTTCGACAATCTACGAAACTTTTAAGTAATACCGCGCTGGATAATAAATATCTCTACCACGTGACGTTAACTCCGCCACAGGAGAGGGATGATTCGACACCTTAAAAGTAAATGAGTTACACTTCAACTCACTTGACTCCAATTAATTAAGCATATACTAAGCTGATGAAAGTGAAAAAATAAATACTTTAGACACGTCACAAGTAAATGAAATATAAAGATAAATGAAAAGGCATTACAGCCTAGTAGCTTAATTTTCGACAGTATTAAAAAATAAGCCTATATTTTCAAAAAAAAGGGCCTTAACGAAATTAATTGAAACTATGGATATTTTAAAAAGGTTGTTTAAAAAGAAAAATTTGCCCGTTAACTATAGATTACTTAAGAAAATTTTTTTTTGTTGTAAATAAGGATTCAACAATTATAAAAATCGAATGCCACAACAAATTCTAATAGAAAACTTTAGAGTTCCCTCAAACCGATCGACAGATATCGCACTAATTGAAATATGCTAACCTGTAATATAATACAATCATTTCCTTAACGATTCAAACTCGAAAACCCACTCAGACCATGTAAAATATACTTTTAGCAAAAAAAAACCAGTAGTAGTACTTCATGTACTTCGTTCAGTACTGAAAAAAAAAAAATTCTTTTATTTCAAAAAATCACACTTAAACAAAGCGAAGCATACACTTAGCTGAAAAATCAGTAGTAACATCCCTCACACTTCGAATGTAACAAAAAATTTTTTTCTCTTTCGGCGATTAATAAAAGCTCAATATACATGGCAATTCTAATTCATAAAAGCAAAATAAAATAGTCAGTGAACAACCCCATGAAATGCTCTAGAAACGGAATAAGAGCAATAATTCAAATGTCTATACAGTATACGATAATGAAGATGGATGAACCCCCAACAGTGGGAGGTTAGAGCCAGGAATGAGCTTGGTGTATATTATCCCACCTTGCAATCACTTGACTTTCACCCTCTGTTAAAAAAAAAAAAAGTCACATGGATACGAGACTTGATCGCACAATAAGACGTTGCTTGGCAAGCACTACAACGGTCTAGCCACCAAACTCCCTAAACAAAGAAAACTTCAGTCGTAGGCAGCGGTGGCCACAGGGGAATGGCAATGGTGTTATTGTCTTTCTGTTGCCATTACCATTTGGCCCTAGCTCTCTTATGAGGAACCACCATGCAGTTACAAAAAGTGATCATCACATAATAAGAAACTACGGTTTTGAAGTTGGACAAAACTACCCTCAATCGGGGGGACCCGTTGGTCAACTGTTGTGACCTGTGGTGTGTTTTATTCCATTGGTCATGACACTTGGCTATGGGACTCTCATGAGGAAAATCAACTAATCTTTCTATAAAAGGTGTTCCTCAAGAATTACCCTACCTCACCCCTACCAGTAAGGATTTCACTTTAACAAAAAGCGATCATACGGGAATCTGAAATGAAAATGAACAAAATTCCGATATGTGGTGAACAGGTTGGCATGGCGCGGGTGCTCGGTTTAATTGATTTCGTGCACAAGTGCCATGCCAAGTTGTTTCCTACGAAGTACAACTAGAACTGGAAGAACACGCCAGTAGTGCAATAAAATTAATCGTGTGATCCGCAAGAATTACCCCAACTCATCTCTACCATAAGAAAATAATGTGACGACAAAAGTGACCGTGAGAGAATATGAAATAAAAAAGGAAACGAAGTCTGATACGTGGGGAATACTCTAGCTCTGTAGGCTTTCCCTGTTGATTATTTGGGGGAAGTGTGCAGAGTGAGAGTATCTCTTACGAAATACAACTAAGACAGAAAGAAGAATGCCATAAAGACTAGTAAAAGTAACTATGCGATCTGCTAAAATTACCCTACCTAACCCTCACAATTAGAGAAAATGTGATAACACAAGTGACCATACGAAAATATGGAATAAAAATGGACAAAAATGCCAATGCGTGGGGAATGCGTTGACATGGTGCTGGTGCTCGGGTAGTTTAATTTCGTGTTCGGGCGCGGTGCCAAGGTATTTCCTACGAAGATCAACTCAAATAGGAAAAGGAACCCAAGGATACCAGTGAAAGTTAAATACCATAAATTAGAGGAGCGAACTAAATACAGCTAAGAATAAAAACAAATATTATCAAGTCGAAGGCACCTAACTAATCTATTATTATACCTTAATCATTGTAACCATTTTTATATTAAATTAATTTATCTCATAATTAATGATAAATTTTACATAAGAACACATTTCCAGATACGGTGTGTGACTAACCATCAACCACGGGTTAAGAGAAACGCCAGAAGACGCGACCATATGGTATGTGCTTATATTGAAACTAAAATCTGGTAAAACAATCAGAATAGTAACCATGATAAGATACCCAAGCCTTCAACAATAAGATAATCATAGACAAGAAAATGTAATCTTATGGAATCTCAAGAAAACACATAGTGTAGGCAATATTAATGCTCCGTTAAGGGAATGGGGACTTTTTGACAATTTAATGAAAGAAGAGGAACTTATCAGAACAGTAGAAAGTCTCGACTATCCACAGCAATATTATCTTCTAAAATCTCAAAAGACGAAGTTGGAACTAATGATGATCATAAGACTGACGGCAACCTCAGTCCATTCTGAGTTTAATGCAGGTGTAATGACAAGAACGATCGAACACACCAGATTAAGTGACAACTTGGCTTTCCGAATTTTAATACAAAGTGTCCCGAAAACAAAATATAGCTCACTATCTAATTGCATCGCCGACAATATGTGGTACGATCAAGATGATAATAACATAACTACAATTTGGCCCATTAAATTTCTTTCCATACTAATAGACCAAGGACACATGTTAAAAGGTGAAAGCTTTCTTAAAATGTTACATGTTAATTGTGTAGATAACACGTACCTAAATCTAATAGATCTTTCAATGGGATCCACATTTTTTCAAATTACGCCAAGAGAATATAAAGACATAAAGAAAATAACCCTGAATTTTTTCCAAGAAGATGGAAACTTTGGAAGAAAAAGAGTCCCTGGATTAGACGTAATAGTACGTGAGCAACTATGCTGTTGCCAATCACACGTGAACTTAAGTTTTTCCGGGGTAAAAATAATAAATGACCTATTGTCTTTATCTCAGTTTTGCCGGAAAGTCATTCAACAAAATTTGCGAAGGAATGACATAACCGCCATTTAGGAGGGTCTGCACCTCCCAAACCAGTTATTAGTTTACTTAATGTACCTAAATATACCTGAAAACGGTAAAAATGATATAATATTCGAACTCCAATTTCTCAGCTCTAATGTTTCATCATGGGAAAATTATCGACTCCTCGATATGCTTGCATCTCCAAGTTCAAAGGCGGCACTGCCGGATGATGCACCCATATTGAAATTAAAACCCAACATCAGCGGAAGAAACTGTATATACAAATAATCTCGTTAAAATGAATGGTAAAAGAACCTTATTATATTACCTAGAGCGTTGTAACTATGAATATTGATTTTTATTACTATTTTAAAAAAGAAAGTGCATTATAAACCAGTGTCGTATTAATATTTATAAAACTATGAATCCGAGTAAATGTTACGAGACCTAAGTACATAAAAAAAAGGTAGTTTTTTCGAAAATCTCTGTACTTTTAAGCCTATAAAACGACCGCAAAGTCGTTAAACTAGAGTACGGAACTATAGGGAAGTAATTATGTTCGAACACACAAAGAGACAGGTGCAAGGAGGCACCGGTGAAAAAGCACTTCAGCCTCAACCTGAAGTTACCTTGCTTTTCACTCAAAATTGGTTAAAATGAAGCTCAGATGACTCGAATTACGGTCGAATGAATAAGTATCCGATGTATTGAGGAAATGCCGGTGAAAAGGTAGTTTGACCTCGACCTAGAGTGTACTATAACCATAACCAATCTTAAAAAAGTTAACCAGACAAAAGTCAATAGAAACTACCTCCTTTTGGCTATTGTTCTAAAATGTTTTGAAAGGACCAAATAAAGAAAGGGCCAAAGCAATTATTGATACATAGTTTATATGTATAAAACATGACAAAAAAAATGTCATATACTCGGCGGCAATGATCATTGTGAATAAATCAGGGGAAGAAGGTTTTTCAAAGAAATGGGATTGAGGTGAAAAAGTAGTTCAACCTCAACCTGAAGTTACCTTGTTTTTCACTCAAAATTGGTTAATATGGAGCTCAGATGACTCGAATTACGGTCGAATGAATAAGTACCCGATGTATTGAGGAAATGCCGGTGAAAAGGTAGTTTGACCTCAAACTAGAGTGTACCATGACTATAACCAATCTGGAAAAAGATAACTAGACAAAAGTCAATAGAAACTACCTTCTTTTGGCCATTGTTCTGAAATGTTCTGAAAGGACCAAATAAAGAAATGGCCAAAGCAATTATTGATACGGAGTTTATATGCATAAAACATGCCAAAGAAAATGTCATATACTCGGCGGCAATGATCATTGTGAATAAATCAGGGGAAGAAGTTTTTTCAAAGAAATGGGATGTCAAATACGGTTTAAGAGAATACAACATAGGATCATATATCTTTGGATTACGTGTAGCCAACACACCCAAATATCGGCCCGCAAGAGGGAAACTAGGAATAAAATACAACGGCAGAAAGGGAAAGTACCTCCATTTTGTTCAACACGAAATACGAAAGTTACAAAGATTATAAACAATCCGGTACTGGTACGTTAAAGGTTCTTGTCAGAAAGATTTGTTACTTCTTGACAAATGTAAAAAGCAAAAATTAGTTTACAAAATTGAAGGATATCCAAACTGTGTAAAATACCAAGGGAAACATGACCCCCTCCAGGAAATAAAATACTACAAACAATATCTGTATAACCCAAAAAGTGTACTATATAGAGCGAGAAATAATGAAATTGTATTTAGAAGAATTAAAACTTATGAATCAAAATCAAAAGTAATCAAGAAATCAAAAAAGCTGTCCCAAGCAAAAAAAAATCATAGTTAGCCCAAGCACTTTTCATGTTGAGACAAAAATTCTTACGTGAACGAATTAAAATACCCATCCCCCCCAGCCTAAGAATCAACCATACATTAACCATACCCAAAGTAACAAATTGAAAGACCGCGAATCTTAATCTCACCTGATTTCCTTTAAGCAACGAAGATTATAATAAAATTTAATAAATATAATATCATAATTAGCATTTTATATCCTTCCCTGAAGAAAAAAGAAGGAACAAATAACAAGAATCTAAGTTCTCATTCAATTATCAATCATAAGAAGTTTTCCTGTATAATGTCTAATGAAATATCAATTCCAGAAACAGCAAAAAGGATGTGGATAACAAAGGTCATAACAATCTTCATTTCCCAAACTATAGCCCAAGACATCGTAAAACATGGAATAATCTTCAAACATGAGAACTCGTTACTTGCGAGCCACAATGCCTGGAAAATATTTATGAAACTGGATCCCAAACCGTTTGAAACCCTATTTCAACAGGTAATGAGACTGGAGAAAAACACCAATGAATTAAAGGATTCTATATTCCAATTCTTAAGATCGGACAAAAGCTTGCAGGCCACAAAAGTTATGCACCACAAAGAAAATACAGGAAATCTACCTCTCATTCTTCCCAAACTAGAGTCGAAATTCATAGTTGACGATTTTGACAAGAAAATGGCGGAAATTGACAAAGCTCTAGGGACTAACAGTACAGGAAACAGGAGAAAAAGAGAATTAAGCAGCATGGACGGATCTATGAACGAATATACCACGGCAAAATATACTACCGATTCCCTCTTGACAACTTCTAAGAAAAATAAACTCTATGATGGAAATTACGCCATGCTAAATGAATTACCGAGCCTATGGACTTTCCTCAAGGAATTATGGCAAAATCATGCCGAACAAAATATTACAAAACAAATATTATCAAAACTCACGAAGGAAAAAGACTACAGAAAAATTATCAACCTAAGGGAATTAAAATTCTCAAATACACAACCAGATGATAAGAATAAAAGTCCTACAGAAAGAAAAAGAAAAGACACCAAGAAAACCACGCCTACATATGAGAACCCAGTGAGAAATATACAATCTTCAACATCAGAAGTTACGACGAGCACAATCCCCGAAATGAGCGCACTTGGCAAGAATGCACCTAGATATTTGACCACACTAACTTATCTAAGACCAACGATACTTACAAAATGGACTTGGTCAACAGGACCCATGCATTACCGCACCCGGTCGAGTGGAGTATTTAATATAGGCTTTATAGCAAGACAACCACTAAGGCCTACCCAAAAAAAAACGATAAAAGTACAAGCGATTAAACCAGTGGAAAAGAAAGATAAAACTAAGAAAGAGGAAGAAAACAATTACGCACACAAGAAATGTTGGACAGTAGACGGTAAACGTACTTGTGCTAGATTAGCAATGGCCGATGAGCCAGCAAAGGAATATATCGAACCATTACCTGAGCTAAACGAGAAAAACGCTCTAAGAGTATCGATTCACCAATCTTTCCTAATATTATATAGACAGAGACTGCAAGCACTATTTGAATTGTTCAATACAGAAATACAAAAGTTAAAACAAAGTACCACGAGAATCTTCCAAGTATTTTTTCGAAAAAGCAAATATCGAAGATCAGCTAGTCTAATACCAATCGTGGGAGAATTAGCCTCACGCTTGTTTGGACTTTCAACTGAAGAAGACCTAAATATCCTAAGGGAAAACGTAGGAAAACTAAATAACGCTATGAACGTGACCTTACATGTCCAAAAAATACAAGCCAGTATAGCCAATTACCAGAGAGACAAAATTGAGGCAATCTCGAAGAAAATATCAAAAACGGTAAACATATTGATGTACTTGAAAAAATAAGTAGATCTTGTAATTACCGATTCAAGCCTCACCCTGTTATCACTAGACATAGTAACAATGTCCTTACTCAACCTGGAACCTAACGCTAGCACATTTGAATGGGCCTTTTTTGCCCTTACCGGAGGACCCTTGTCATCCTACCTAGTGGATCCTTCGAACCTAAAAAGTATCTTGGATGAAACAAAAACGCATTTAACGTTCGGACTACACCTACCAACAGAACCAGAAGTAGCAAACTTATTTCACTATTACACCAAACTGAAGGTTCACATCACAGAGATAAACGAACAATTATTTGCAGTGGTAACAATCCCGCTAATAAATCAACAATCAATATATGACTTATATAAAATTTCTACATTTCCAGCCAACATAGGTAGAACTAATTCGTCGATGTCTATTACCCCCGAAGCGGATTACCTGCTAGTCGATCAAGATAGGAGGAAATATGCCTTAGCAAATCCACAGGACCTCAAGGAATGTTTAGCAGTCAAAAACCTAGTATGTCAACTAACACTGCCCATTTATAATGTAAAACCCGGATCATGTATGTCGGATATATTTTTAAAAGAGGCTGAACAAGAGGAAAGTCCCAACTCGTGCAAAGTACTAATAGACAGCACTAAATGAGAAATATTTATTCATCTTAGAAATGATTTATGTATATTTTCTGTTCCAAAAGAAATAGTCGGAACTATCTATTGTTATAATAATACAGAAAGAATCGATGCAAGCTACAGAACTGAACTACTATTACAAGACGTGGGAACAATAACGATAAAACAAGGATGCCGACTGGTAACCAAGGAAGCCACAGTACAAACACCTCTGATAACCACCAGGACGAATATAATAAGCCCCAAAGTGGTCAATTTCAAGGCAGTGAATTTATCGTATACAATTCCTAACATTGAAAATGAAGAAGTAAAAACCAGAATATGGTCAAAAATAGAGAATGTCAAAGAAACTTTACCACTAACAAAAATAAGAGAAGCCTTAGACTCTCAAATTCCCCTCTTCACTAATGAAAACCAAAGATTGACATATGTAGAAAGTAGATATGGACTATTCTCAACAAATTTTTGGTGGAATATCCTCCTGACGGTAGGATTCGTGTTCATGATATCTCTAACTGTAAGAATGCTATTAAACCTAAGTTACGGAAGAATGTTGAGAATGACGCGTAGAAAAAAAGCGAAGTCAGATCACATCGAGCCAAATGAGATACAAAGCCTAAACCCAGAACTCCCCGATAACCCCTAAGCAAAAAAATAAGTGAGGACATGATCGAGCGAATGAGAGTAGAGGTCCTCATTCGTACCATGTCCAGTCCCAAATTTTCACTTAATTTCTTATTGTGCAAGCCCATACAGCTGCAAAGATATATTTCTTAAGCGGCGTGGACGCGCATAAACAGTAAAGATTTGAAAATATATAGTAAGTTGAGACCTCACATAAAACCATGTAACCTACCTCGTATGTAGTGATAGAATAGAAAATTATATGCTAAAGTAGATGAGTGTCGAATAATAATCAAAAAAAAAATGTATTGAATATAGAACATGTGCCAAATGCACATGTGTACGTGTATACATATAATCACCAATCTTGAAAACCTTATAGTGTTATTTTTTTGTAAACATAATCATTTTTCTTATGATTACTTTCCTTATATCATAGTAATCTAATGATTGCGGCAACTTGCATGTAAAAGCATGTAATATGCCCCTATTTTTTTCTGTCGTTGAATTTAACTGTACCCATACTAAATTGATATTATCAATACCAATAATCGTGACTATTATTTAAAAACAATAGTCCCCGTATAATGTTATATAAATTGAGTATTATTGCTGTTATATGTGTTTTAACCTGTGTAATTATAATGAGCATATGATTCTGCCCAGGTATTTATATTCTAGGAATCAGAGTAATTAATGCAGATTAATTATTGGTGTACCAGCATGCAACAAGGATACAACCCAGTAGCATCTACTCCCATCATTCGTCAACCACCGACAAGTACTCACCAAGGAAATATATGAAGACGATACCCTGACGAAAAATACAAATCACCAAAACCTTGTACCAGGTAACTTTATCTCAAGCAATGTCGCCAAACCAAGGACCCCATATATACATATATATATGAATTAATCATTACCTAGAGAACCGCTTCGACCAGTCAAGTCATAAAACTGCACAAATAACCGTCTAATAACTATCCTTAGACGGCAAGGTCCTTAAGATTTAATATTTGGAGCACCAAGAATAACCCTAGAGTCGGTCCCTCAAAGACTATGTATCTTAAGCCCCATATCAGAGACAATATGTTAACCAAGATCAAAAATTTAAGTTTTGACTCTATCCAATCATTATTAGATGTCGCAAAACCAAACCATCCTCCATGAGAAGAAGAACCAAACATGATCAATTTACTGGGAAATATAAACTGTACGTGCTGAAATTTTTCCCAAAACGAAGTGTTCAGAGAAGAGAAAAAACCAGTTATTATTGTTTTAACCTCCATATTAAGCCCTCAATGATTGTGTATCATTTAACCGGGAATCAAAGACAATGCGTCGAGCCAAGGCCCTTAGATCAAATTTTGATCCTGACATAGATAACGTTAAGTGTCGTAACACAGCCCAATATCCAAATGAAAGATGGACTAAACGTAAACAATTTACGGGAAACACAGACTATACGAGTAATAGATTTTCCCGAGGATAAAGGTGTTCAAGAAGAGACACCCAGCCCAGCGATCAAGATACCCATTTCATGTAATCAATTCCCCAAGGGTTATGTATCTAATAGACATTTCAACATCTCTGTGACATTAACCCCTCGTATTTGACATGACAAACCATGCACAGACAATTTTGTGCAACAGTCATACTTATGAACAATGTAAACGCTTATCCCAAGCAACAAGTGCCAAAAAGATGAAACATCACGAAGACAAACCATAAACAATTAGCCGACACAATAATTAGTTCAACGGAAACCCAAAATAAAGTGACGACGTATGTGAGTATTATAGACACATAGAATGATGAAGTAAGTGTGAAGTCTTATATATCCAACCTGTAACTTTAATGAATATTGAAAAACTTGTCATAAAACAGATGAAAACCAGTGCAAGCTACCTTATCCAAGTGTTGAAATCAGACATTAAACTTAAAATCTATGAATGTGTCAAACTTTTTCTTTCAAATTATTTTAATTTCAGTGTATTAAAAATTTAGATGTACTTACGTGCTTATGAAGTCAGATACTTATCAGACAAATATAGTATCAGGTGGAAGCATAAATTAGCATTAGAAGTAGCAAATATGTACCACGTTAAGTAATAAAGCAATTATAGAAGCAGAACTTAATTAGTTGAAACCATGTAGAAGTATTAGCATATCAGGTGAAGGAATTTTAATATTAGGTGAAGGAATAAAAATATAATCGTATCATTATAGCGTCAGATGGAATTATAGTCAAGTTTTAGAAAAGGCAAATATGTACCATTTTCAGTGATAAGATAAACGTATCAGGTGAAGGTAATCTTAGTGTTAGGTGAAGGAAATAATAATTATTACGTAATCATATAACCTATGGTGTTAGTCAATAGAAACTCCTTGGCCCCTTCGCCAAATCGAGTGAGTAGGTGATGGACTTTAAAGTAATGTTGTTATATATATAATCTAATAGAGCAATCGGGGATTTGTAAAAAAAAAGTAGATTAAATTTCACCAGAACAAAGCTAACTCAAGTAATGAGTACCAAAATAAATTCCTTAATAAAAAAAAAAAATTTTTTTTTTGAAAGTGTCGAGAGAGAGCATAACACAACGATGAGGACATCGTTAAGAATGGGAAGGATGATATGTAATGGGATCAATTCTCAAAAAAAATACATCAAAATTCCCCAATTAAAGTTACCCCAGTAAATTAACATTACCCAAAAATATGAATCCGAAAATTCAAGTAACCTACAAATTAAACAAGTCTCAAGCGTTCAATTTAAAATAGTGAAACAAATGTATTTAATTAAACAATACATTGTAATAATCTTTTAGCAAGTCTCAATCGTTTCAGATTAAAATAGTGAAACAAATGTAGTTAATTAAACAATACATTGTAAAAAGTCTTTCCCACAGAAAATGTAATAAATAAATCCGACTCCCTGTCGCCAAAGTGTGCAATAAATATTAGCTTGGCCAAATCTTATATGACAAGCGACTAACAAAGTAGTTCGAATATTAAGAGCTCGAAAATACCAAACTGTCAAGAGAGTAAGATTTATAATACAAAAAAAGTAGTCACTCGAGATGCAAAATATATTTGTATAAGCTAATTGCATTGTTCTGGAGACTAAAGTTTAAAACTGGGTATCTCAATGCAATTAAATTGTATTATCCTTTACCAACTTTCATATAAATAAATTACAAGTCTGCTTAAAATTAAGTGACACCCTGCTGGCAAAATGTAACAATGTAAAACTTTGTTCGTTAGAAAAAATTCCAAAGTGTTATTATAAAAAGTTATAAATTGTAATCAAAGTTACAATGTAGAACTTTAACTTATTAGAATAATTCCAAAGTGATATCTTAAAAAGTGATAAACTTTAATTAAACCCAAGTAGGCCATTGGTGCAAGCCCGTCCAATAGTGATGTAGGACAAATAGTGCAGCCAATAGGGACTGTAAAATATACTTGTGAGTAACGCCCGAATGTAACCTCTGGCGAAATTAGGAAGAGTATATAGTTAGGACTTAGCAATCTTTGAGTCAGTCTTTTTGAGTCTTGTGAGTCTTATTTGAGTCTCAGAAGAGTTTTACACCAGTCTAACCCAGGAATTTCTTATGTGAGTCTATTCAAGATAAACTTTCGAGAAAACTTTTTGTCAGTGCACTAACTTTTACGTTGCATCGCTCCAGATGACAATTTTATATTAGTGTCTCGTATTACAAGTGTGTCAATATAACCGAAGCTCTGTGACAATTATGTGAGTAACAATAAATACATTACTTTCTTATTTTATTCTCTCTATGTTAATATTTCTCAAGTTTGTTAGTCCTTGTGGCTCCACTCGCTCCTAAGGGAAACTGAATCTTGTCAGTCGGATTTCGACTCAGTATGGCTGTTAATATAAGCTCCCTATATGTACTCCTAGTTTAAGCTCCCCACTCTAGAAGTTCAGCCTCCACTCAGGTAAGTCACACGCGAACCATCAGCTAAGAGCTTGACTAGATTTCCCCATTGAATTATTAATTGGAATTTCCGTATTAGGAAACATCCGAAGATATAAGAACAACCGCATTTTTAAAAGAAACCCCCCCATTAGACAATGATACTATTTGCATTCATATTTTGAAATTCACGTGTTTCAATCCGTCTATTTGAAGCAATATCACATACAGTGTTTTTAAATGGTTAATCACATTCGGTAACGGCCATATAAAAATCACTAGGTTTATAGTCATAACAGGCAGTTTCGTCACAACGATGACGTAGAAACCAAATTGTGTTTTTACCCCAACAGTTGAATCGTAGACCTGATTCTTCCTCCCAAAATAATTTAAACCCATGACGATACCAATCTCATTAAATAAACTAAAATCACGTTTGGGGTTCTTTCCAATCATACCTGGGTAAGTATTCTCCCACTGATCACATTTGTCATAGTGGCAATTGGAGCATAGATGTCCTCTAGGGTGAGAGTCAAATCTCTTCAAGACATGAATTACATCCTTGAATTTGTACTGCATATCCTCTATGTAATTTACACGGATTGCATAATTTGCAATTTTCATTATATTCATCAATAATTGTACAATTCTCAAATGATGACCAACTGCCAAGAGTATACATGAATAGTGGACATGTATAGAACATTTTTGGTTTCCGATGTCAACTCTCTCACGGCTAAAAAGAAACTGATCCACGTTCGATAGATTCAGAGGGGAATGGGAGAGGAGTAACTCTGTGTTGTTACATAGCCTCTTTCGAAAGGGGAGCCATCTACATACAATCAATGGCAATGTTTTCAAAAGTATATTCACGATATTATTCTGCTTTGTTTCAATTAATATATCAATAAATGGAGTAAAAGCGTTTGAGTCTTGTTGTAAAAGCTCCATACAATAGTCCAATGGGGGAGAGTCAGTTTTTCATTATATTGTCAAGTGTCCCCTGTGAAAATATCTTCCATTGAAGGGATAGCTCGAGAAAATCGTCATCCAAAATCAAATGTTTTCCCATAATCACAAGATTGGTTCTAATTCTCTCTTTCTCAAATTTTTTCATTCTTTACTCCCATCACTCTCACTGGTGACTCTAGACTAACCACGATTCGTTCTACTTCAAGAAAATTCGATAACCTAAAATCTAATAAAAAGAAAGGGGACATTTTCGATTTTGAAACAATTTTATTGAGCGTGTATAATTACAAAAATAATAAATAATACACATGCACATTTTGCGATATAAATTATTGTCCTCTAAATGCTTCACTATTGCACTTAAAGCACTTTGAAGTCTATTCACATGTGCTATATCAACTTTTGCAGCGAAGCATAATTGATCCTCAATTTTAAATTTGCTCAAAGATAACACATATCCTGCATATACTTCATTCCATTCAAGACAAAGCCGTGATCCTCTTGTGATTTCAACTGCAATGTTTGGTGCTCTTACATTGCTGCTGCTACCAACTCCACTATCAACTTCTAATAGTGTAAACATTCCACTCATTATTACAAATATATCTGAATGAATAAAGTCAAACTGTTCTCATTCCTTGAATTCTATTCTTACACTAATCACAACTAAAGCAAGAATCCTTCCTTATATTCACTGCGATCTTGTTCCGTTAGTGTTTCCGAGTCCTATGATTGCCCTAGAAAGAGACACGTGATCTTGTTCCCGTTAGACACTCTTATCTGGCAATGATGTAAACTCCCGTCTTTATCCATTAGTGTTAGAAACATCAAACAAGTTGACCAACAAACAGAACAGAACTATGAAACCACATCAAATCACATAATCATCAAACAATATAACCATCAAACCACATTACCATCAAACCACATAACCATCAAACAATATAACCATCAAACAGGCCTAGAAAGAGACATGTGATCTTGTACAGTTAGACTGGTTATAGATGGCAGCAGTGGTGCCCCATAGCGCATGCACTGTCATCCCTACTAAAGAGCAATGCGTAGGAGCTAGATTAAGGGGAAATGTGTATTTCTTTTCCTGATTTTTCCCCAGTCATGGTAAATACCCTCCCCCCCCCCCGAAAATATCCCCCCAGAAAAAAAACCACGTAAAATATCCCCCCGGAAAATACCCTCCAAGGAAAATACCCACCTAGAAAATACCGCCCAGAAAATATCCCCCCGCGGAAAATACCCCCCGGAAAATACCCCCCCCCTATAAAATCTCCCCCCCCCCCGGAAAATACCTCCCCCCCCAAAAAAAAATACCCCCGTGGAAAATAAAGCTTTCCAAATTTGAGATTTTTATTTGAGTTTTTTTTTTTATTTCCATGGGGGCATGGAATTTTGGTACTTGTGTATTATGCGCCACTCACTCAAGTTTACCCTGTGTAAAATTCGAGAACACACCGTTTTTTTTGTTAGTTTCTTCGTTACTTAAGAAATAAATTTGCTCTATAGATTTGCATATTAGGGGGGGGGGTTAAGCATAATGGGTCTGCATGCAAAATGTGTTTGGTAAAATTATTCTGCATATTAGATAAATAGATAAATAAGTGTATTTAAAAGCAAAATATACGGCCATGAACATAGTAAAATAACAAAAAAATATAGTGAATGGGGTGGTGTGTTTACCCCCCCCCCCCAAAGCGCCTCCTCCACGAAAAATACCCCTCCCCCTCTTTTGGAAAGTAGCCCCCACAGAAAATACCCCCTCCTTCAGAAAGTAACCCCCACAAAAAATACCCCCTCCTTAGAAAATATCCTCGTTGAAAATATCCTCCTCCTCTGTGGATAATATAGTTTCTAAATATTAAACTTTTGTTTGATTTTTTTTATAGTTTTGTTGAAAAGTGCTAAGAAACGGGAAAATAAAGAATCAAACAGTTCGTGGTAACGAACTGTAAGTAAGGAGTGACCCGGCTCAATGGTAACCGAAACTCTAGAAAACGGGTTTTTGATATCAATAGATAGGCCTACATCAAAAGAATCAAATTTCAATGCTGTACACAAATATATAATTTTGATCAAGTTTAGTCGTACGTCAAACTCAAAACGAGCAAAAAGTAAAAGGAGTATGGCTGTCAACACCCATGTCTTCTTCATACCAGATAATAACTTTCACTTTACTTAAAAAAAACGAAAAAAAACGTGTATTGTCAGTTTGATATGCATATTGTGATATCTATTCCTTATAGTCTTAATACTTCTTTATTTGTCGAAGTCAAGAAAGTGAAGACATTTAAAATGTAACTTGTTTTCAGTTAAGTGCAAATTACTTTCTGGTCTTGAGGAGGTATGGGGGTTGTCAGCCCTACTCACGCTAATTATTGCTATTTTTAGTTTGAATAGGTTATTTATTGTTATTTCTGTTCGTTTCGGGTTCATTTCATTTATTTATGGTGATTTGTGGTAGTTTTACGCTTGGAAAATTATTTGAATTTATTTCTACTCATTTTTGGCTTAACGAGACCATGGGCACCGGCAAGGGATGACAGGGGGGGGGTTCATGGCCCCCAACTGGAAATTTGGGACTATATAGTAATTATAAGGAAACCAAAGGAAAAAAAGCAGAATAGGGAAAAATCATTGGAAAAATGATCGTTGCCCCATTGTTGGCTGCCTGCCAATAGATTTTGATCCATAATAAGGAAAAAAAACTCAAATAAAAGTTTCAAATTTAGAAACCTTATTTTCCACAGGGGGGAGGGTATTTACCACGTGGGTATTTTCCATGGAGGGGGTATTTTCCGCGGGGGTTACTTTCCGAAGGAGGGGGATATTTTTCGTGGGGGAGGGCATTTTATTTGGGGGGGGGGTACACCCCCGCCCATTCACCCCCGCCCATTCACTATATTCATTTATGTTATTTTACTGTGTTTATGGCCGTATATTTGGCTTCAAAATACACTTATTTGTCTATCTACCTAATATGCAGAATAATTGTACCAAACACATTTTGCATAC
The DNA here is from genome assembly GCF_049724085.1 of Artemia sp. Qi Xiang Cuo. Lineage (NCBI taxonomy): Eukaryota > Metazoa > Arthropoda > Branchiopoda > Anostraca > Artemiidae > Artemia > Artemia sp. Qi Xiang Cuo. The sequence continues at coordinate 56,327,678 of NC_142806.1, read as the reverse complement.
AGACCAGTTATGTTTACCCCCCCCCCCCCTAATGTGCAAATTTATAGCACAAATTTATTTCTAAAGTAACGAAGAAACTAGCAAAAAATCCGGTGTCCTCCGGAATTTTACACAGCGTAAACTTGAGTGAGTGGCGCATAATACACAAGTACCAAAATTACATTCCCCTACGGAAATTAAAAAAATAAAACTCAAATAAAATTCTCAAATATTTTCCGTTTTTTTTCGGGGGGGGGATATTTTCCGCGGGGGGGGGGTATTTTCTGGGGGGAGTATTTTCTGGGGGGTTATTTTCCAGGAGGGGGATATTTTCCGGGGGTATTTTCCACGGGGGGTGTTTTCCGGGGGGTATTTTCCGATGAGAGATTTCTGCGGGGGGTAAACGCCGGTCACTATTTTTTTGCTCCAGTAACTCTAAGAATAATTCATCTGAGTTACTAGTATATTCGTTACCCGGTCCTACAGGGGCGCATACAACTATAACTGAAACCCTGAACTTTTTAGTCATAAAATGAGCAATTAGTATTCTATAATTAATACTTTCCCAGCCTAAGAAAGCTTAGCAGCTTCCTTATTCATGTTGAGCCCTACTTTCTGTCTACCCCACTTTCTGTCTATATACCCCATTTTTTCTGCTGTTTAAGTAACAATGCACTTTATGATTAAGTGATTAAGTAACAATATACTTTAAAAATAAGTTTACACGATAGGGAATTAAATTCATTTTCTTTTTTATTGCATGGATATTCCCGATTGCAAAACGTCTAGTTTTAATGAAGGTTAGCATGTTTGAAACTTGATTTTATCTATGAGACAAAAAAGTAATCCTAGATATCCAGTTTTGCCAAACAAGGTCAATTAAAACCATGTAATACATCAAATATTTAGAGCAATTCGTATAACATTATCAATGTTTATAGCAAATCATCTAGACATCACTATTAACTTGATTATTTGCTGGCAGTCTTGGTTAATATAATACTCGTAGATCAGGATAATTTCCTCTGTTATATAATAGACAGTACAGCAGTGAAGAACTATACCAAGAGGATATTGACAAGGCCGTATCCCGGGGGGGGGGTTACCCGGTTTGAACGCCCCCCGTAATTTTTGACCGAGTCGAAAATTAGTAAAACCTAGGTAAAAATCAGTAAAATTAGTTGAAAACTGAGTCAAAAGTTAGTAAACCCCTCCCCCCAAAAAAAAATCCTGGATCCGCCCTTGGATATTGATTTATTAGAAGGGAATTGTTAAGGACTTAGTACTCATTTCCAACAATGGTGATGGTACTGTCATGGGCGTAGGCAGTATATTGTCTAGAGGGAGGGGGCAGTGAAGTGTGTGATGGCGGGGGTGATGAAGTTATGTCGGCATGGGCGTACGTAGCTTCTTGCCTAGGGGAGAGGGCAGCCACTTCTGTGATGAAGGACGGGGGGCCGAAGTTATATTGGCAGTTCACAAAACCTTACATTGTCAGCATGTTCTATCATACTTATGAAATCCTTATTAATAAGTAATCACCAAAAATTATAAATCATCAATATGCTTCAGCATATTGATGATTGTCAGCATATTGATGAATGTCCAAATATTGGAACTGATATTTGGACATTTCTTTTTATTTCCAGTTTTTTTCAACCATATACCTTTTACCAACTGCTTTTTCAACCATCTACTTTTTCAGCCATATCTAATGTAAATTTGAAGGTCTAGGGGGGGCAGCTGCCCCCCTGCTTCCCCCACCCAACGCCCATGGGTATTGTTCCTAAGATTTGATTATCTTCAGGTTTTCCCCTTTTACGGATTTGCTTTTTAACCCTTTGCTTCTCTTAAATAAATTCCTGCATGTATGCCTGGTTTGATTATGTACTTTAGGAGCTTTGGGGGTTCGGGTATTTGTTGTTTGGTTTGTTTTGGGACTGAATTGCGTCTATTTAAGTTGTATGTTGTCGATGAGCAGACACCATCTCAGTGTGCTTTCTATTATGAAAACATAATTGACATGTCATCCAACCTTTTGTTGTTGATTAATTGCGACGATTCAGAAAATTGATACTGTTAAATAAAGTATATTTGATCCATTTTATTTTTTATTATCTGGAAATTCCCGATTGCAAACGTCCATGGTTTGATGAAGGCTAGTATGTCTGAAGCTTGATCTCTTCAATTTAATAAAGAAAGTAATCTTAAGTATCCATTTTTGTCTAGCAACAACAATTAAACTGTAGAGATTTTTTTAAGGCGTATTAAACTGCTGACTTTTCCAATGATAGTTGTTTTTTCTGCATAACCTCAGTAATCCGTAGTTCATCTTAGTTTAGTAGAGCTGAATAAGCTGTTTTATTCAAATTACTTAGTCCCGTAAAACTTTAAATGTCATTAGTCACGAATCTGATGAATGTTGAAGGATTGGCAGTGTTATATTCGATTGTAAAATAATTTTTCTAGGGTTATAAAAAATTCCAGCAATGCTTCATGACACCATCATTAGCTGAATCATTGGCTGCTAGCTTTTATGATTATAACAGACCGACTGCAGTGTAAGAAAGGACATGTCTTGTATCATAGGCAGCGCGCTAGCGCTGCCTAAGTAAAGAATGATGTGGGCACAATGTGTTTTTTTTCTCCACCCGGGCACTTCGTATCGAAGGAGTTGTCGTAGAAAGTTCGAAATGGGCTCATTCGGTTGCAAATTGGAGTAGCTAGTGCGCTTTTTAATAGTCAAAAACGATTGGAGGGCAACTAGCCCCCCACCCCACGCCCATCATTCCCCCAAACACATCCAATCAACATTTTGAGATAGCCATTTTGTTCAGCGTAGTTGATTTCCAGATAGAAAATATGTTTTTGAGGAGGAAACTCCCCCACAACCCTCGGGGCAAGGGTTGTAAGCTATGCCCTGAGGACATATAAAATTTTATAGTAGGCGTTAGCGCTGGCAGCGCGCTAGCGCTGCCTAAGTAAAGAACGATATGGGCACAATGTGTTTTTTTCTCCACCCGGGCACTTCGTATCGAAGGAGTTGTCGTAGAAAGTTCGAAAAGGGCTCATTTGATTGCAAATTGGAGTAGCTAGTGCCCTTTTTAATAGTCGAAAGTGATTGGAGGGCAACTAGCCCCCCCCTGCCAATCATTCCCCCAAACACATCCAATAAAAATTTTGAGATAGCCATTTTGTTCAGCATATTTTATTTCCAGATAGAAAATATCTTTTTGAGAAGGACACTCCCCCACAACCCTCGGGGCAAGGGTTTTCAGTTATGCCTTGGGAGCACATAAGGTTTTTATAGAGGGTGTTGTCGTAGAAACTTCAAAAAAGGCTCATGCGATTGGAAATTCAAACCGCTCGTGCCCGTTTTAATTGTCGAAAGTGATTGGAGGGCAACTAGCCCCCCCCCACGCCCATCATTCCCCCACACCCATCCAATCAAAATTTTATATAACCATTACTTTCAGCTTAGTTGATTTCCAGATAGAAAATATCTTTTTGAGGAGGACACTCCCCCACAACCCTCGGGGCAAGGGTTGTAAGCTATGCCTTGGGGGAATATAAGATTTTTATAGAAGGCGTTGTCGTAGAAACTTCAAAAAAGGCTCATTCAATTGGATATTTCAAAGGGCTAGTGCCCTTTTTAATAGTTGAAAGTGATTGGATGGTAACTAACCCCTCTCTCACGCCCAACTTTTCCCCAAACACATCCAATTAAAATTTTGAGATAGCCATTTTGTTCAACGTAGTTTTAGGTTCTGGAAATTAGGTCTTTGAGGATGACAACCCTCAGGACAAGGTTTGTAAGTTATGCCCTGGGGGCATATACAGTTTTTATAGAAAGTGTTGTCGTAGAAACTTCAAAAAGGGCTTATTCGATTAGAAATTGAAATGGCTTGTGCCCTTTTTAATAGTCGAAAGTAATTGGATGGCAACTAACACCCCTTCCACGCCCACCATTTCCCCAAACACATCCAATCAAAATTTTGAAATAGCCATTTTGTTCCACGAAGTTAAATTTCGGGAAATTATACCATTGAGCAGGACACTCCCCTCACATTCTTCAGAGCAAGTGTTTTAAGTTATACTGAAATTTTTATCGTAAAAACTTGAAAAAGGGCTCATTCAATTGGAAATTCGAAGGTCTAGTGCTCTATTTAATATTCAAAAGTGATTTTAGGGCAACTCGCCCCCCTCTCTCGCCCACCTTTTCCTCAAACACATCCAATCAAAAATTTTAGATAGCCATTTTGTTCAGTGTTGTGAATTTCCGGATAGCAATTATGTTTTTTGAGGAGGACACTCCCCCATAGCCCTCAGGGCAAGCGTTTTCAGTTATGCCCTGGGGGCATATAGGGTTTTTTGTGAACGCGTCGTCGTAGAAACTTCAAAAAGGTCTCATTCGATTATAAATTGAAATGGCTTGTGCCCTTTTTCATAGTCGTAAGTGATTGGAAGGCACCTAACACCCCTTCTTCGCCCACCATTTCCCCAGACATATCTAATAAAAATTTTGATATAGCCATTTTGTTCCACGCAGTTAAAGTCCAGGGAATTATACCTTAGAGCAGGATATTCCCCCCACAGTTTTCAGGGCAAGGGTTATAAGTTATGCCCTGGGGGCATATAAGTTTTTACTGAAATATTTATCGTAGAAAGTAGAAAAGGGCTCATTCAATTGGAAATTCGAAGGTCTAGTGCTCTATTTAATACTCAAAAGAGATTTTAGGGCAACTCGCCCCCCTCTCTCGCCCACCTTTTCCTCAAACACATCCAATCAAAATTTTTAGATAGCCATTTTGTTCAGTGTTGTGAATTTCCAGATAGAAATTATGTTTTTTGAGGAGGACACTCCCCCACATCCCTCAGGGCAAGGGTTTTCAGTTATGCCCTGGGGGCATATAGGGTTTTTTGTGAACGCGTCGTCGTAGAAACTTCAAAAAGGTCTCATTCGATTAGAAATTGAAATGGCTTGTGCCCTTTTTCATAGTCGTAAGTGATTGGAAGGCACCTAACACCCCTTCTTCGCCCACCATTTCCCCAGACATATCTAATAAAAATTTTGATATAGCCATTTTGTTCCACGCAGTTAAAGTCCAGGGAATTAAACCTTAGAGCAGGATATTCCCCCCACAGTTTTTAGGGCAAGGGTTATAAGTTATGCCCTGGGGGCATATAAGGTTTTTATTGAAATGTTTGTCGTAGAAGCTCATTCGATTGGAAATTCAAAGGGCTAGTGCCCTTTTTAATAGTCGAAAGTGATTTGAGGGCAACTAACCCTTCTCTCACGCCCACCTTTTCCCCAAACACATCCAATCAAAGTTTTTATATAGCCATTTTATTCAAAGCAGTTGAAACTTTTGGAAATTAGGCCTTTAAGGATGATAACACATCCCCCCCCACAACCCTCAGGGCAAGAGTTTTAAGTTACGCCCTGGGAGCATGTAAGGTTTTTATTGAAAGTGATGTTGTAAAAACATCCAAAAAGGCTGATTCAATTGAAAATTGAAAGGACTATTGCCCTTTAATAGTCGAATGAGATTGTAGGGCAACTAACCCCCCTCTCACGCCCGCGATTTCTCCAAACACATCCAATCAAAATTTTGAGATATCAATTTTGTTCAACGTATTTGAAAGTTCTGGAAATTAGGTGTTTTAGGATGATAACCCCATCAGAGCTTTCAGTGCAAGGGTTGTAAGTTATGCCCTGGGGGCATATAAGGTTTATACAGAAAGTTGTTGTAAAAATTTCAAAAGGGGCTCATTTGATTGGAAATTGAAATTGCCCTTTTTAATAGTCAAAAGGGAGTGGAGAGTAATTAACCCCCCTCTTACGCCCCCATTTCCCCAAACACATTGAATCAAAATTTAGAAATAGCCATTTTGTTCAACGTAGTTGAAAGTTCTGGAACTTATGTATTTAAGGATGACAAACCCCCCAGAGTCCCCAGGGCGAAGGTTGTAAGTTATGCCCTGTGGGTATATAAGGTTTTTAATGAGAGAGTTGTCGTAAAAACTTCAAAAGGGGCTCGTTCAATTGGGAATTTATAGAGCTAGTGCCCTTTTTAATAGTTGAAAGTGATTGAACGGCAACTAACCCCTCTCTCACGCCCACCATTCCCCCAAACACACCCAATCAAAATTTTCAGACAGCCATTTTGTTCAACGTAGCAGAAAGTTCTCGAAATTAGGTCTTTGAGGATAACAAACCCCCCCCCCCAGACCTCACGGCGAGGGTGGTAAGTTATCCCCTGGGGGCATATAAGGTTTTTATTGAAATCGTTGTCATAGAAACTTCAAAAGGGCTCATTTGATTGGAAATTTGAAGGGCTAGTGCCTTTTTTAATAGTTGAAAGTGATTGGAGAAAGACAAACGCCCCTCTCACGCCCACCATTTTCCCAGCCACATCCAATTACAATTTGGAGAAGGCCATTTTGTTTAACGTAGTTGAAATTTCTGGAGATTAGGTCTTTTAGGATGATAACCCCCTTAGAGCCCTCAGTGTAAGGGTTGTAAGTTAAGCTTTGCTAGCTGGGTAGCTGTGTTGGCCTTGTGCTGCGGTGAGTTGTTAATAGCAGTAATAGTATAAAAGTTAAGATTATAGAAATACGTCAAGAATATTCTTAACGTTCTTAAATATTCTTAACGTAAACGTTAAGAATATAGAAATGACAGTACAGCAATGAAGACCTTTGCGGAGGCAACATTGATCCATTGAAACACGATTGGCTGAGGACCTATTTTTATTATTAAATAAAAAAAAGAGTTTTTCAACTGAAATTAAGGAGCAACATTTAAACTAAAATGAACAGAAATTATTACATATCTTATGGGGGTTGTCCCCTCCTTAACACCTCGCTCATTACGCTAAAGTTCCTTAGCACTTAGAAAATCTTCTTATAGTTCTAATTAAACAAACCTTTTGTTTCAGCAGTCGCTCTGAAAGAATTGGAGAATTTGAACTTTATCGTAAAGAGCGATGTGTTAATCAGGGAACAGCCCCCCTAATATACGTAATAATTTGGTTTTTTTTAAGTTTTAATGTTTCTCCTTTCTTTCGTTTGAAAAAACTTGATTTTTAAATTTAGGTTCTGATCATTTAAAAAAGAACACCAAGATGTCTGGCTCCACTTCCACGGAAAAATCCCCAACTCATGGAATTATTCTCTGGACAATTCAATCCTGGCGAAAACTTACCCCGGACAATTACCCTTAACATCTCCACATGTTAAATTGAACAAACAAATAAAAAAATAATAATAAGCACAAACGCGTGATCTTTCTTCTGGCAAGAATTAGAAATTCCACATTTTTGTAGATGGGACCTTGGAACCTCTAGATTAGGGTTCTTTGATACGTTGAATCTGATGGTACACTTTTCATCAAAATTCTATGACCTTTAGGGGGTATTTCTCCCTTTTTCAAAAATCAGAAAAATTTTCTCAGGCTCGTAGCTTTTGAGAATTAGTATTAAACTTAATTAAACTTATATATTTGGAATCAGCATAATAAGCTAATTCTTTTGATATATCTATTGGTATTAAAATTCCGTTTTTTAGAGTTTTGGCTACTATTGATCCGGGTCACTCCTTACTTACAGTTCGTTACCACGGACTGTTTGATTATCAGTATTAGTATTGTTATTATTACTATTGTTATTATTGTTATTATTATTATTATTATTATTATTATTATTATTATCATAATTGTTGGTCAACTCACCAAACAGATTCAAGGCTCAGGCCAAAAAGTGCCTCTACCCCTAAAAAGAAACAAAAAAAAGCTATGGATGGGAGGACTAATATTTAGTTTACCCTGCTTTATAGTATATTTTCCAGCTCTCATGCTTTACGTTTTTTAATAATGCTCTCCAGTTTAACACCTTCTTTGTGAAATACTTCCAGCCGGCGCATACTCCCAGCTGGTTATTCTTTTATTAGACCCCTTTTGTAATTTTCACGGTAACCGCCTATTTTAGTAAACTGGGAACTAAACCCTACCTATTCAGTTGATCTGGTTCTGAAAATTTCTGATATGTGTAAGGGCCTTCAGCGAGCGTTTACTTTTCAGACCCGATAGGTAGTAAAAGACGTTTATTCAGCGCTGGTGTGCGTGTAACTGAACCAACGTATAACTGAACCACAAGCAACTGAACCCCTGTAATGGAACCACCGTGCAACTGAGCCATCTTGTAACTGAACCAAAGTGCATCTGAACCCTTTTATAACCGAAAAACTGTGCAACTGAACCCTCGTGTAACTGAACCACCAGGCAACTAAACCCAGTTTGACTAAACCCTCATGCAACTAGCCCCCCGTGCAACTCAACCCTATTTAACTAAACAACCATTTAACTGAACCCCCTTGCAACTGATCCCCCGTGCAACTGAACCACCATGCAACTGAACCACCGTGAAACTGAACCACCATGCAACTGAACCACCGTACAACTGAACCACCGTGCAACATAACCACCTTACAACTGAACCCCCGTGCAACTGAACCACCATGCAACTGAACCACCGTGCAACTGAACCACCGTGCAACTGAACCCTCGTGTGACTGAATCATCGTGCAACTGAACCACTGAACTCAGTTTTTCAGTATTCTAAAAATATGAGGCAATATAATTCGGTAAAACACAAGTTAGAACTTTTACATTTTTAACCTTGTTGGATTTGTTTGTTAATTAAAGGCATGATACAAATGCCTGTCAAGATCATTCATAAAAAAAAAACTTTGTTTAATTTGGTAAAAAAAAATAGAAGTTCCGATGTCACAACCAATAAAGCTGATTTTATTTCCCCTTTTCTTAGATGAATCAGACCTTTCTGGACGCTAAGTAATAAACATATGTGTTTAAAATATTTGACCTTTGTCAATCTAGATAATGAAATTTGCATCAGATGTCTTGGAGGAGATTGCAGCTAAAAGGAATATGGGAGGGGGACTGGTTGCACTCTAGCCTTTATTTCAACATTCCTTCAACATGCCCAGAAAGTTTAAACTTCATACCCTCAGATTTGTACCCTCAGCTGTTCTCGAAACATTGCATATACGTCGTCTCCTAAAATTAGATGCACAAAGTACCTCTTGATTTAGATGAAGATGCTCCTAAACATTTTCCAAACGATGTGATGGCTGATATCATCAGTCATTGTAGATATTACTGGTATTTCCTTTTCACAACCAATAAAGGAAAAGATGTCTTCTCATTGTGTTTGACATTCTTCTTGATATTTGCCTAAGGTTTCACTTTAATGCTCCATGCTTTTTATTTATAGGATCAAACATACCCTCTCTTTTTAGATAAAAAAAAAAAACACCTTGTACGTTAACAATAGGCAACTTGCATAACTTACAGCCCATGCACCAGGGGCTACGGGTTGTGAACCTTTGATTTGTTTTAAATAAAATGGTCATCTCAAAATTATCAGTCGGATGTATTTGGGGAAGAAGAGGGTGGGGTGGAAGCAGCTTGATCACTTTTAACTCTTAAAACATGCACTGGAACTTTTCATATCCAATCGAATGAGCAACCCCCTCCCCCAAGTTCATACAGAAAAATTTTCTATAAAAATTTGTTTGTAACTTTGAGCAACTAGCTTAACATACAGCCCATGCTAGTAGAGGACTAAGTACCATTTTGGGGAGACGTATAGGAATCCCCATGCTTTTTGCAGAGACGTATACACCTTTTCAAAGAGAGTGAGTATCCTCTCACATGGCCTTATACTTTGCTCAGTTTATGTTCCTTCCTGTGCTATTTGCTTGGTTTACGTTCCTTGGTATCTTTCCAGAGCATGTACTTATGGATTTGCTCGGTTTATCTTCCTTCCTATGCTATTCTAAGGGTTTATGTTCTTTCCTATGCTATTCTAAGGGTTTACGTTCCTTCCTATGCTATTCTAAGGGTTTATGTTCCTTCCTATGCTATTCTAAGGGTTTATGTTCCTTCCTATGCTATTCTAAGGGTTTATGTTCCTTCCTATGCTATTCTAAGGGTTTATGTTCCTTCCTATGCTATTCTAAGGGTTTATGTTCCTTCCTATGCTCTTCTAAGGGTTTATGTTCCTTCCTATGCTATTCTAAGGGTTTATGTTCCTTCCTATGCTATTCTAAGGGTTTATGTTCCTTCCTATGCTATTCTAAGGGTTTATATTCCTTCTTATGCTATTCTAAGGGTTTATGTTCCTTCCTATGCTATTCTAAGGGTTTTTGTTCCTTCCTATGCTATTTTAAGGGTTTATATTCCTTCTTATGCTATTCTAAGGGTTTATACTCCTTCCTATGCTATTCTAAGGGTTTATGTTCCTTCCAATGCTATTCTATAGCGCTATGTTCCTTCCTATGATATTCTAGGAGTTTACGTTCCTTCCTATGCTATTCTAGGAGTTTATGTCCCCTCCCATGCTATTCTATAGCACTATGTTCCTTCCTATGTTATTCTATGGGACCTCTACACCTTTTCAAAGAGAGTGAGTACCCCCTCGCAATTATGTTATACTTCTATAGCGCTATGTTCCTTCCTATGCTATTCTAAGGGTTTATGTTCCTTCCATGGTGTTCAAGGATGATTTACTCCTCTCTCTCTCTATCCCACTCAATTTGTTGTTGGTAGCTCAGTTTCATTGTGGCAGTGAGAGTGTCAACACAAGAAAAATTTTTCCATACATGTCCACTATGCATGTACACACTGAGCAGCTGGTCAACATTTGAGAATTGTACAATGATTAATGAGTAGGATGAAAAGTGCAGATTATGCAACCCGTGTAAATTGCATAGAGGATATGCTGTACAAATTAAAGGTTGTAATTCCTGTCTTGAAGACTTGTGTGACTCTTATCCTAGAGGGCACATATGCTCCAATTGCCACTATGATAAATGTAATCAGTGGGAGAATACATATCCCGGTTTGATTGGTAAGAATCCTAAGTGTGATTTTAGTTTTTTGCTACGAGAATGGTATCGTCGTGGTTTGAGATTATTCTGGGAGGAGGAGCCGGGTCAGCGATTCAACTGTTGGAACAACAAAAAAATTTGGTTTCTACGTCATCGTTCTCAAGACAATGGCTACTATGATTATAAGCCCACTGATTTCTATTTGACTGTGACAGAATGTGATTTGCCACTTGAGGACACTGTTTGAGACATTGCGTCAAATAAGCAAATTGAAACATGTGAATTCTATAAAATGAATGAGAATAGTATCATTGACTATACAAAGAGATATGACAAGAGTGAAGTTACACTCTATTGTAGAAAATGCGACCCTGACATTGCAGCACATCAGGATCAGTATAATGTGAATTTAGATTATCTACCTGCATTAGTTGTTATCGTCAAATACCTATACCTAGTAGAAGATGAAATCTAAAGAGTAGAAAAAGTCATGTTTATCCTGTACATAAAATTTTGAATTATTAACAAAAAAATTAACAAACAATTTTAGAACAATTTATTCGTATGGAACAAAAATCAATAATCAAAACGTTTGTAAGCATATTTTCGACTAGAAAGTCGTTCAATCGAGGTAAGTCAACGTAGATGTTGAGAAACTGCTTGTAGGTATAGCAACGACCTCTGAACATGAAAAAGAGTAGTGCATGAAAGCCACAGGTCTTAGTCGTTAAATCCTGTACTCTTCGTTGATTTTGAATAATAGTTTTCCCACTGCTCTCAATAAAGTTTCTGATGTGTGGAGTGTAGAATTTATATAATAGGCCAAGAGGATCAAAAAATTCAATATTCTTTGCTGTTTGAAAGATGCCAATGGCCTGTCTTCAAAGTCGATGGACTGCTAATAACAATGATTAGGGTATTGTTAACGCTCAGAATTTTTCAATGAAGTCCAATGATTCAATAGGACTTGTAGTTAAACATGCAAAGGATTATACTGAATAAGCTGGTTGTTGTTCTTGAGTTTACGGTGTAATGTCCGGTAGGAAACAATCATTGGTTGGGGTCTCCAAACAGGTGTCAAATTCATTCAGTGATATTATCATGACACTCTCTGTCCGAGAAATGGTAAATGTGTACTCTAAACGGACAATCCCTGTTCGTACTATGCTCATATCCTGGGTCCCCGACAAGTCCAAATCAAATACACCATGATTTTTTGAAAACATTGAATCGGTTATTCCATTTTCAAATAATTGGGAGTCACACAAGGCTAGATAGACCAAAAAAATTAAAATCGTGGGGGGATTCAGTCCAGGTTCCAACGGCACTGCCACTCTTCACAAAGGCAAAAGCCAATTTTGATGGAATTTCTCCATTGATAAATGATTAATCAGTATGGCTACGAGAACCGGTGGCAATGTGACGTTGATTGGTGATCGTATGGGGGACAAGAAGTTTAATATTGTGGCCATTGGCTCTTAGCTTTTCCACTGCCAATGCAACAGAGCTCATAACCTGTTGTTTTCGGACGAGAAGAATTGCCGATGTGATAATGACATTTGCATCGGGTGCTGCAGGAAGTGTTTATCTCAAAATGAAATTCGATGGGGCTAGTTGCAACTTTACGTCAATCTTGACATAGGGGGGTAACCATTAGGATATATTGAATATCTCATAATTTAATCTTCCAACTAAATAATACTCCTGGTTCACTGCAGTAGTCAGCTCACCGTCAGTATCAACATCTGATCGATATTCAGAGCCCAATGACTGTCTTCTCAACTCTATATAAGCCTTTAGTGTCATCATCATAAATTGTATGTAGCTTGCAAAGTTGGACAAGTTATTGCTAGTGCTCACCAATGTTCCATTAATAAATACATTAATTTGTTTGAATAGGTTGTGTAGAATACAGTTTTCGTAGGAGAGACCATCGGCAGCAGTTAGAGTTGTATTATCTGACTTTTTCTTCACCGCAACATTTAAATCAATAAATATTGATGACAAATTAATGAAATAGTCTTCATTGGAAAATATTTGAAAGTGTATATTCTCCGAGAGGGGTGGCTGGGGATTAAATTGTTCATAGTAGCCATACTTGACACTGACATCAACATTTTCAGCATTGAAAAGATTCAATGAGGAACTGATTGATGGATGTGATTCCTTGTGAGGGAGATAAGTCATCTTAAGAGAAGAAATCCTTCTTTGATCTAACAGTCTTTTTTTTTATTTTCTTCTTCTTATTGGTCTTCTTTTTTTTATTCCTCAAAGTCCTTGTTGATGTCCTTCACTTCCCACCTGGGTAGAGACTGATGAGTGAATGAGGCGCACGCATCCTTTTCAATCCCTTCCCATTTTGCTGAGATTTTAATTGCTCACTAACGGCTCTTGCTGAAGATCTAATATTTTCCTTAACACTCTCCTTGAATTACTTACCCGACCCCCAGTCCTGTAGTGTTGAGGCAGCAAAATTTGAGGCAGCAGGTACAAGATATTTTCTGGCAAGGGGTAGTGCAGAACGGAATAGCCTAGCAAACCAGCTACCAAGATCATAGCCAGATATTGAAGTACGCCCCTTGTAGCAGTCCAATCCATTGCCTATTTGACTTGGACTCAGAGCACCAACATAGCAATCGATATTGGGAGAGACAAATGGAATTCTTCTATTGTTCAATTTAGGTGGTTTCGCCGACAATGGGTCGAAAAGATATGTAATCACTGCTTGACATTTTTTTATTGCTTGAGGATCACCCAATTTACTTCTTAGTGTTAACTGACAAAGCATCAAATGCGAATTGTTCACAGGAAAATGTTGAACATGCTTTATAGTGTAGTGATGAACAAGTTCATGAGTTGTTTTTCGTTCAAGAACACGTAGGAGGGGGACATTTGAATTACCAACTCTCGATGTTTCCACAAAGGATGCATAGAGAAATATGCAAGAGTCCGAGGCGAAACCAGGTGGATAGTCATCAAAAATAACTTGATCCATCCCGTAAACAGTGCCAGTGTTTTTTCCATTGATCATATTCTGTTTAAAGCCAAGAACGTCTCTCAGATTATCATTGAGAATAATTATTTCAGTGTCAACAGGTGAGGTAATGTAAATCCTATCGTGTTCCATTGAATAATTAAAATGGAATGTACCATTCCTACGATATGAGATTTTTCTATTGATTGTACGACACAAATCTGTCATACTATAATATTCTATATATTTCAATTTGACATGTGGATATTCGCTAGATTTAAGTGCTTCAACCCATTCATAGTCAACAAAGAGTGTCCAATCGAATGGCATAGCCTTTATATCATACAAACGATCCTTTCTCGGGATTTCATAGGTATTTTTGAGAATACAGTCGACAAGAGCCACTTCATACGCACCGTCAAATTTGATGGCGGGGGAGAGTTTCGTCCAAAAATCACTTGTTTTATTCAAAGATAATTTCTTAAACCATGGTTTATGGTTTTTAGGTAGTTGGTTTTAATTCTTTTAATTTTTGGCTTTTATTGATACATCGTTTCGTTTCGCGCTGAAGAAGAGAGGCGTTTGTCCTCTCTAAATATTCGCTTCGTTTTTTCAGTATCTTCATTTGGCCTATAAAAACCCCATTTTTGCTCGTTTTTCTTTCTTTATGTGTTGTCTTATTCAAGTCATTGTACAGAGGTACGGAAACGTTGGACATAAAAGTTACAAAGAAATCATTGGGCAGTGTCAATATCTTCAACACCGATCCAAGAATCAAAATCAGAGTTGTATCCTAGCCAACAAAAAACTAACCGTTTCTTATCCCTGTGAGTACGAGTCTTTAATAACTTTTCAGTTTGATACATTTCACCTTTATTGTTAACTTTTTGTAGTTCATAGTCATAAAAGCCGCAAAGAATCTCTTCATCTTTGGTATCGCGCAAACGATAAGTTATGAGGCTAGTGTCTAGGATTTTCACCACTTTAAAAAGTTCTGCGGACCAGAAGTAATTATCCTTTTCAAAAACATTAGTTGTTCTATTAATTCGAACAGTATCACCAGAATGGAATTTTTTCTTCACATTTTTTCTTCTTGATACTCGTTTCATTGGAATACTGTTTAAGAAAGGTGTCAATTGTATCATGATCAGAATGATGAACTTCCGTAGGGGTTGAATTTGACAATGATCGATGAGGTCGTTGATTATAAATCAACATGATTTTATCTAAATCATGAATAAAAGCAGATATACTTTTCAATGTACAATATCTTGAAATTAAAAGTCGAATAGTTCTTTTCAATCGTTCGGCCAATGCAGCCCTTATAGGACTATGACTTTGATAGAGCAGTGTATTATATTTCACTAGTACTTTTGCAACATGGGGATTAACAAATTCACTACTGCGATCCATTTGAATTTTTTTATACGAATCCTGTTCAAGAATACTTTCAACGGCCTGAGCAACTTCAACACCTCTCTTTGACTGCAATGGAATGGCATACGCATAGCGGCTAAAAACACTGATTGCCAGTAGAATGTACTTGTAAGGTGTATTTTGACATCTTTGAATCTCATCTAGAGCTAGGAGATCTGCTTGCATTATCTGCAATGGGTAAAAGGCTTTAATTTTTCATAATAATTAGCACGGAGTCTATGATTTCTATCATACTTGATTCATGAGTGTAACTTGATTCATTTTTTAGATAGTCTTGTACACTTTTAGCGTGAACACCAGTGACTTTGAAAAGAGTGGTGGGGGAACTTAAATTCCTCCTTTCACCAATAATGTCATATACACGTGTCAGAACTTCAATCATTTTGAATTTAAACATTTATTGTAACGTACACTACCCATTTGTATGCTGGTGGTTGGGGGTGGTGGCGGTGGTGACGTTGACTTGATACGTCTGCGCTTTTGTCTAGCTATCAGTGATGTACTGCTCCTCTTTATTGTCAAGTTTCCACTAGGTGTGCTAGTATTTTCCAAAATTGATTTAAAATCTTCTTTTTCTTCTTCATGTTCATATTTTAATGGTGTTGACAATGGTGCATGTTCTTTTAATTTTTTTAGAATTTGCCTATTGCTAATAAGGCTTTTGGGGAAGTTTAATGTATTTAGATAGCTGTATCGATGATTGTCAAATGATAATAGTCCTTTACGATTTGTAACCATATCATAGATTAAATAAAGTAGATTATAGCTCTTGCCTTGAATTATAATCTCTTTCCCATTGAAATCAACTTGAATATGATCTTGACCACTTTCCATGAGATATGTTAGGAGTCGTGTACATTGTTAACGATATTAGTTGGGCATTAGATTTATAAATTTAGATAAAATTTAATACAATTCCTTCTTATTTAATTGTCTTCCAGTATCAGTAGCAGACTCCAAAGGAGATGATTCTTTTTTTTTATCAATACCACTGGCAGGGACCTTCACAAGATATGGCTTATGCTTGTCCACTGGGCGAAATGCATCTTGAAGTAAAAGAAGTTTTTTATCATCCTCAATATTCTCGTTGTCAATGAATTTACTCAGATTGTCCTCAAACTGTTCCACGGGTGAGAGAGCGAGTTCTATTGGAGTCAATTTATAGGGTTTGACCATTCTCTAGAGAAAACTGTTTACAAATCCTGCAATTATTACGGCAGGAAAAGCGTGAAAAAGCTACCGACCATCTGAAGAGGTCATTTCCTTTTAAAATTGTGTCCTTTGTTTTGAGAGGCCCATGTTGGTACATTGGAATTATGTTGCTTTGCCTGTTGCTTAACTACTTCTGGCAGTTGAAAATTGCCCTCGGTCAAACTTAAACAAAGTTCGGGTATTTGATTAATGAAATCATTGTCAACACCATGTTTGAGTATGGCTTTCCTAAGTGGGGGTTCTGACGTGCATAGAAATAAAAACGAATTTTTATTTTCACGTAGTTTCTTCGATGTAATGATGGAAATTAATAAGCCTTTCTACTGTTAACAGGAAGATATGCTGTAATTTCTTTGTCAAAAATTCAAGTGACTACATTAAGATCCTCCGGTTTATTTTGAATAAAATTAAATAGGATGTAGCCGTAGGGTTTATTAGTTGCCTTATTGTATGCTGAGAGCAGAAATTTGGGGGTGCCTGGATATATTTGTTTATTGAGAGTTATTGGCGTGCTAGAATCACGAACAACTCTGTAGATGATATAGTAGGTGCAGTTCAATGCAAGTGTTCGCATACATTTTCTCTGATGAAAGAGATTGTTTAGAACCAGAGTAATGGAAATCTGTTCATGATGAGAGCGAACGGTGAACAATTGCAGCATTTCCTGGGACCATTGTTCTATAGATTCAGCCAGATCGTCAATAATCAGCCAAGATTTTGGTTCAATATTGTTGAAAACATCAAGTCCCTGTATGAATTGTATCTGCACCAACCCCGCCATGCCAATTGCTTTTATTTTATCGTATGACTCCTGCCAAATACTGTAATAATAGTAGATTTTTTTCGGCTTTTCCACAAAAATTTATCACAGTTTTTAATTATTTTAGTTAAGAGTGTTGTTTTGCCTGACATTGATGGCCCACACAAAAACGATCTGAATGGCGTTTCAAACTGATACATTTTCCCTTCAACAGTTCACCTAGACAACTAACTGTAGACTATAGTTGTCTAATGACTAAATAATTACCCTATTACTAGTCCGTTCAAGAATAATGAGAAGAAGAACAAAATCAATAAAGAATCATATTTCTTGTATTATAAACAGCACTTTACAGAAAACAAAGAAAAATACACTTAAGATTTTTTTTTAAATTTATTTATAATAAAAAAATATATTTAAAAAAAATGTACTAGAAAAAGCACTTTAATAAATATACTTTATTTATAAAAAAATACAACATTTAATGAAAAAAAATATACTTTGAATAAATATCACTTTTTTTTTAATTTGAATGCAACATGTATATTTACAAAAAAAAATCTGCTCTAATTAAAAAAAAATAGCTTTGGTAGTGGTGGCACACCCCAAACTGGTGGCCGACCGGGCACCCCTCCCCCCGGGCCGCGAAGCCCCCCCCCAAGCCGTGAGGCCCCCCTAAGGTTTTGGGAAATTTATTGGACTTTACTCAAACCGAGACTTTCTCTATGGCTAACACATTCGGCTCGGTCAGAAGTTAAATAGCGCCCCAGGGGAAGGGTAGTCACACCGTTTTGACAAACATAGACCTTGTCGGAAATGGCACTCATGGCAATTTTTTCTATATTTACAGTGAAGTTCCTGTAGTTCAGTGAACGAATTGCCAGCAATTTTGCTCGTGGAATTGTATTTTCAACAATACAATTCCTATAGATGTCCATGTCGAAATTCTTATCCAGATAGCAAGTGGGTACTCCTTTGCAACTTTGTTTGATTTTCTTGTGGTGTGTCTATATAAAGTATACTTTCAGACTTACAAACATACCACGGGAAATCATGTCGCTTCCCGTTTCTGATTTAAAAAATAAAAACTGATTTAGTGCCTGACGTTTAACTAGCTCTGGGTAAAGCCCACTCCAATTGGTGTAGTCCATCCGCAATCTGATAATTTCACCGTGCGCCAAATCATAAATTAGATCTGGGGTTTTTACTTTTAGCCGTAGAGAATCTGTGTCCCCGTAGCAGACCTCTACTTGCCCCTTCTCCGGCCACTATACCCTAGCCACATTGTAGTAGAATTCCAACTTGAGCTTTTTAGAGATCTCTAAGATCGCACTGCCTGCAGCAATACTTTTATTCAATACAATGCTTCTTTTTTTTCTATTCAATAGTACCATGTCCGAGCCAATGATTGTAAAGAAGTGTAATTTGGATTGGCAATAATTCGAGCACATTGTTTGGGATCGGTCACGATGTCACAACGATTCCTATTGCGAACACTCTCGCACATTTTACCAAAAGCCGAATTTAAAATGAGCTTATAAAATTTCTTTTTCGGCTTTTGTCTGGGCTTCAAAACTTTCTTGACAAAAGTGTCAACAAACGTTTTCAGATAGGGTTTTTGGCTAAACTGGAGGGCTCTATGAACCTTTGTGACGTTCAAACCGTTGTTGCACATCTATTTTAAAGCCACACGATGTACAACAATATTTTTCTTTGGCAGAAGGTCAGCAATAAGTTTTTGTTTTGAAATTGAAAAATGTAATCCGTCCAAATTTACCAAACGCCTATCGCGGGGGCTCAAAAAGTCCCTAGTAAGAGGTGTATTAATGCATGGAAAAACAAAATCCTTTACTGAATCGTGAAGCTCAACTGGTATCTCCCCGTCAATTTAAAAAAACCATCCAACCGGCCCATTCTCCTCAACACTGTCAATATTGGGTAAATTGGAGGCTTGAGGGTCAATGAGCCTTTTATATTCATCACAGGGTAGCGCATAATGGGACATGGCTGAGGGGTAGAGAGAATTCATATCAAGGAAAACTGCATCTGATTTTGGCCCCGTCTTCTCTCCAGTTGGATCAGTCTCTAAGATACGATCCCTATGAAAAATGTATCCACCCCTCATTCACCTCTCGATGAACAGGTGCTGATCGATGTCGGTGATCAGCCCGATTTTTTCCCCGCTAATTTTTAGGCTGATGTCCATTACCAGATAAGGAGATGAAAAATAATACCCTAAATCAAGATTAAATTCCCCATAGATTTTGTCCGTATTTTTACACATAATGTCTAACAAAAATATAGATCTAAAAATAGTCAGTCATAAATATAGTATAATTAAAAGCTAACCAAACACTAAACTTCAGTGTTGCGTGTCGGAATGACCACATTAGTTTTCTTGTCAAAGGGTATACATGTCTGCACAAAGAACCCCCCCCCTTACTTTTCAGGCGAAGAAATAGTTTGTTTTTCACCTTACGATGAAGGTGTTAGAATTGATACATCTCCCCATTCCCCGCCTTATATTTTTATAAAAGCCTCTTAATCATCTATGAAATCCATTTGCTTTCATCAAATACAATTGAAAATAGAATATCTCGTTTAATTTGACCAAATACAATCTCTTTTTCAAAGTGTCTTGAATTACACAAACGCATGTGGCATTAATCTATGCCGATAAGACAAGCGTGTGAAGTCTGTTTCTGGAACCGTCCTTTTTTGTAACAGGATTAAACACAGATGGTTTTATTTAGACTGGAAAAGAAAGCACACTCTATTTTGAAAATGGGAAAATGACATTTTTTAACGAAAGAATTATATGTAATGAATGAATTAAACTCGTAAACTGAGGAGGGAGATGGGGTTTACTTAGTGGAAAAAAGAGCGTATTTTACGTATTCTATCGACTATAATCATCATATTGTAGAGTTTGTATTGTTGGGGGCAGGGGGTGGGGATATGCCCTGAATTTAAATTTACTAGTGGGGTGGTAAAATGATTTTATTTGGAAATAAATTAAGACAATTGAGTAAACTGAACTCACATTAAAAATCGATGCTTCCATAGCTTCAAAGTCAATAATATCAAATGTGTTATCCATGGTATGTTAGAACATTATGAAAATTTAATTGTAACGCATGAGCATTTTATACAAAATCTCAAGGGCGGTACCAAGGAACATTAGTGTGAGAGGATACTCACTCTCTTTGAAAATGTGTAGAGGTCCCATAGAATAACATAGGAAGGAACATAGCGCTATAGAATAGCATGGGAGGGAACATAAACTCCTAGAATATCATAGGAAGGAACATAGCGCTATAGAATAGCATTGGAAGGAACATAAAGCCTTAGAATAGCATAGGAAGGAAAATAAACCCTTAGAATAGCATAGGAAGGAACATAAACCCTTAGAATAGCATAGGAAGGAACATAAACCCTTAAAATATCATAGGAAGGAACATGAACCCTTAGAATAGCATAGGAAGGAAAATAAACCCTTAGAATAGCATAGGAAGGAACATAGCGCTATAGAATAGCATGGGAAGGAGCATAAACCCTTAGAATAGCAAAGGAAAGAACATAAACCCTTAGAATAGCATAGGAAGGAACATAAACCCTTAGAATAGCATAGGAAGGAACATAAACCCTTAGAATAGCATAGGAAGGAACATAAACCGTTAGAATAGCATAGCAAGGAACATAAACCCTTAGAATAGCATAGGAAGGAACAAAAACCCTTAGAATAGCATAGGAAGGAACATAAACCCTTAGAATAGCATAGGAAGGATTATAAACCCTTAGAATAGCATGGGAAGGAACATAAACCCTTAGAATAGCATAAGAAGGAACATAAGCCCTTAGAATAGCATAGGAAGGAACAAAAACCCTTAGAATAGCATAGGAAGGAACATAAACCCTTAGAATAGCATAGGAAGGAACATAAACACTTAGAATAGCATAGGAAGGAACACAAACCCTTAGAATAGCATAGGAAAGAACAAAAACCCATAGAATATCATAGGAAGGAACATAAACCCTTAGAATAGCATAGGAAGGAACATAAACCAAGCAAATCCATAAGTACATGCTCTGGAAAGGTGCCAAGGAACGTAAACCAAGCAAATAGCACAGGAAGGAATATAAACTGAGCAAAGTATAAGGCCATGTGAGAGGATACTCACTCTCTTTGAAAAGGTGTATACGTCTCCGCAAATAGCATGGGGATTCCTATACGTCTCCCCAAAATGGTACTTAGTCTTCTACTCATGCTCCGGGAGCTGCTGGTGGGGTTGTTAACCCCAGAGGCATGGTTATTTGACCTTTAGACTATTTTGAAAAAAAAATTGACTTTGATCAGATGTATTTGGAGGGAAAAGAGCGGTTAAGAGGGAGACGCTGATTGTCCTCTGACAGTCCTCTAAAAATTGAACTTGAAATTTCAATTTCTAGTCAAATGAGTCTTTTCCAAAGTTTGTATGACCATCTTTTCTATAAAATTCTTAAATTTTAACAATGGGTAACTTGCAATAGCCTACAGCCCTTGCCCCAAGGACTCTGGGTTTTTTTTTGCTACTCACGTTTACTAATCACGTTTTATTGTTCGATTGGATATTGAAAGTTTTAGTACCCTTTTTAAAAGTAAAAAGTTATTGGAGGACAACCATCCCCCCACAGAACAAATACCTCCTATGGAAAATACCTCTGAAAAATACCACCTCACGGAAAATACCCCCCTTGGAAAATACCTTTCCGTAAAAAATCTCCCCCGGAAAATACCCCTTGCGGCTGGTTTGTATCCAATCACTTTCGACTTAAAAAAAAAAGACTAGAACTGCCTGGGGATTACAACTAATTTCTACCTCCATCCTCCTCTCGTCTCTCCCCTGGATTTAATTTTGTATTTCTCCGAAGGCTCAATGAGAGTTGAGATGCTATGGCATTAAACTGCAAACTTTGAGGTATCTCCCTCTCTCTCCAGCTACAAAACAATCGGAGAACCCCCAAGCAGAAGTTTAAGTACCTTTTGAAGTTTTTTTATTTGTCAATTGCTTATAGACAGTGTTTGTTATTGGGAAGCATACGGACATTTTTTGCGTAGTAGTTCTGAAGGGGGGGGAGAATTTCTGGAGTATTTTCCATGAAAGTCACATTTTGCACAGAGTGGGGGGGGGCAAGACTTACAAATAAATTTCTCTTTTAAACTTTCCTTAGAACTTCTCAGTTAAAATAAAAAAAGACAGAACCCCAATAAATATTCCAATTTGGAAAACCATATTTACCGCAAGGGGTATTTTTCAGGGAAGGATTTTTCCTCTGGAGGGGGGGGGTAAACGCCGAGACCCGTAGACAGTGACAGGACGAAGGGAAACCCCATTAACAGACATAAAAAAGAGAAATAAATCTGGCTTTAAGAGTTTGTGACGTTCGACTTCCTTTGTTTTTGTGACAACAAAACTACTACTACCAGTACTACTACTACTAACAACTCACTACAGCACCAAGCCGCCTGAGGCCAACGCAGCTACGCACGCTCCGCCTCCATCCCAGTCTATTCATAGCCTACCTTTTTACACCCTCCCAGGATGTTCAAATTTCCTTTCTTTATGACATCTTGCCACCCAAATTGCGGACGACCTGCTTTCCCCTAAGCCCTAAGCAGTTGGCCAAAAACGACAATATTTGGCAATCTGTCATCCTTCATCCGCAGAGCGTACCCTAGCCATCTCAACCATTTTCTCATTATAGCCCTAGGAAGTGGGATTGACTCACATTTTTCGCATAGCCTACTGTTTGAAATTAGATAAAAAAAAGTAAGTTTTTTAACTGAAAGTAAGGAGCGACATTAAAACTTAAAACGAACAGAAATTAGTCCGTATATTAAAGGGGCTGTCCCCTCCTCAACGTTTCCCTCTTTACGCTAAAGCTTTTTATTGTTCTAAGAAACAGAGTTGTGAGAAAGAGTCAAACTTTAGCGTAAAGAGCGAGGCTTTGAGGTGGGGACAGCCCCTTCCATATACGGAATAATTTTTGTTCGTTTTAATGTCACTCCTTAATTTCAGTTAGGTTAAAAAAAACTTTTTTTATTTAATTAATGAACGTTTTTAAATTAATGCAAGTTCTGATTTTGGCTTAATCGTACATAAATAATTAAAACTTAAATTGTATATTAATTTTATTTTTTTGATTAAATGGCTTTCTTGAAAGTCGTTAAATTTTATTTACGAACGTTTTTATTAGTAATAAATATACGTAACTTATGAATTAACTTACGGAACTAACTTCTGTTATTGTATATTTTTATTACATATACTAGGGGGGTTCGTCCCCCTAGTCAATACCTCGCTCTTTACGCTAAAGTTCAATTTTTTTTTTCTAATTCCTTAAGAATGGCCCCTTAATCACAAAGGATGTTAATTAGAATAACTAGCTCTTTTGAAAGTACTAAAAAACTTTAGCGCAAAGAGTGAGGTATTAACTATGGGGTGAACACAATCATTTACGTAATAGTTTCTGTTCGTTTTAAGTTTTGACGTTGGAAAGTTTTCAGTTGAAAACTTGTTTTTTTTATATTTAATTTCTGATCGTTTTTATGAATAATGCAGGGAAATCTGGTGCCCCCTTCAGAGAAATATACCTTCCCCCATGAAAACTTCCTCCATGGAAAGATCCTCCCCCGTAACCCACGACTCCCCCCCAATAAAAGAAACAACTCCCCCTGAAAACGTCTGTATACTTCCCAATAACAAATACTGTATGTAAACATTGGGCAAATTTCATAACTTGCAGCCCTCCCCCAGGAACTGTGGGAGATTAAGTCATCCTCAAAAACACAGTTATTATATTTTGGGACCATGTTGAACAAAATGGCTATCTCAAATTTTTAATTGAGTGACTTTAGAAAATAAATTACCGTGGGAGGGGGCCTAGTTCCCTCCATTTTTTGGTCATTTAAAAAGGGCACAAACACTTTTAATTTCCATTTGCGATGAGCCTTCCTGCGATATTTTAGGACCACTGGGTCGAACGTCACCCCTGGGAAAAAAAAACAACAAATAAACACGTATCCGTTATCTTTCTTCTTGCAAAAAATACAAAATTCCACATTTTTGCAGATAGGAGCTTGAAACCTCTACAGTAGGGTTCTCTGATACGCTAAATCTGATGGTATGATTTTCATTAAGCTTCTGTGACTTTTAAAGGGTGTTTCTCCCTTTTTTGGAAAATAGGACAATTTTTCTCAGACGTGTAACTTTTGATGAGTACGACTAAAGTTGATGGAAATTATTTATTTGAAATCCGCATAAAAATTTGATTTATTTGATGTATCTATTGGTATAAAAATTCCTTTTTTAGTGTTTAAGTTACTATTGAGTCGGGTCGCTCCTTACTTACAGTTCGTTACCACAAAATGTTTGATACGGTCAGCAAGCCGAGAACCCAGAACAATCTGTAAGCAATTTCTCTGGAAGTTGTGTGATACAGGAATGAAATTTTCCAGTATAATAGCAAGAATAATAATCAATGCTTACATACTCTCTTTCACTATATCACAGTAAAAAAGAAAATAGTAAAAAGACAGTAAAAAAAGCTGGACGACTAAAAAAAGAAGATAAAACCCACAAAATCATAAATTATACGAAAAAATTACTTGAAAAACTGACAAAAAGAAAACAACTAAAGACTGTAAATTACTGTCCAAACACAAGTAGAAAGCTATCTATAACTCCCACGGGGGCACCATATATGGGTATAGACTCCCTAGAGAGAACACCTGTGCTGTCAGTCCGACGGGGTGCCATGTATGGGCATGGAATCCCCAGGGAGAACACGTTTCCAAGATATTCATTGCGTAACCTAACCTAACCTCATCAGCTCGTGACAGGGCACCATATATGGACATAGACTCCCTAGGGGAAATGGATTTCTGAGAAATTTATTGCTTAGTCGAAGGGGAAGTGGATTTCCGAAACTTGATTGCGTAATCGATTGGGAACTTTATTTATATATATATATATATATATATATATATATATATATATATATATATATATATATATATATATATATATATATATATATATATATATATATAAGGCCTCCCCGGGCCCCCAAAGAGCCCCCTCCCCATTTTTTAATACTTTTTGTGCACTTGAGATACAGAAGGGCCCCCATATTTCAAAAGGCTTTATTATATCTTTTCAGAACAAGTTCCTTTCTTAATGTCATTCCTAAGCCCATTTTATAAGTTGAAGTACCCAACCTTTTCACCCACAACTTTACTTTACAGCTTTTTGGATGCCCCAACTCCAAGCAATAGTTCTTTTCCTAATGTCCCTCCTAAACCCATTTTACAAGTTGAAGTACCCATCCTTTTCCCCATACCTTTACTTTACGACTTTTTGCACACCCCAACATCAAGCAATACTTTTCAAAGGCATTTCAGAACAAGTTCTTTTCTTAATGTCCTTCCTAAACCCATTTTACAAGTTGAAGTACTTATCTTTTTCACCACAACTTTACTTTGAGACTTTTGGCATACCCCAACATCAAGCAATACTTTTCAAAAGGCATTTCAGAGGAAGTTCTTTACGTAATGTCTTTCCTAAACCCATTTTACAAGATGAAGTACTCATCTTTTCCCCCACAACTTTACTATAAGGCTTTTCGAATATCTCAACACCAAGCAATACTTTTCAAAAGGCATTTCAGAGCAAGTTCTTTACGTAACTTTCTTCCTAAACCCATTTTACAAGTTGAAGTACTTATCTTTTTCCCCACAACTTTACTTTACAACTTTTTTGCACACCCCAACATCAAGTAATACTTTCCAAAAGGCATTTCAGAGCAAGTTCCTTTCTTAATGTCCCTCCTAAACCCATTTTACAAGTTGAAGCATCCATCCTTTTCACCCACAGCTTTACTTTAAAGCTTTTTGGATACCTCAACACCAAGCAATACTTTTCAAAAGGCATTTCAGAGCAACTTCTTTTCTTAATGTCCCTCCTAAGCCCATTTAACAAGTTGAAGTACCCATCGTTTTCCCCATAACTTTACTTTACGACTTTTTGCATACCCCAACATCAAGCAATACTTTTCAAAGGCATTTCAGAACAAGTTCTTTTCTTAATGTCCTTCCTAAGCCCATTTTACAAGTTGAAGTACTTATCTTTTTCACCACAACTTTACTTTACAACTTTTTGCATACCCCAACATCAAGCAATACTTTTCAAAAGGCATTTCAGAGGAAGTTCTTTACGTAATGTCTTTCTTAAACCCATTTTACAAGATGAAGTACTCATCTTTTCCCCCACAACTTTACTATAAGGCTTTTCGAATATCTCAACACCAAGCAATACTTTTCACAAGGCATTTCAGAGCAAGTTCTTTACGTAATTTTCTTCCTAAACCCATTTTACAAGTTGAAGTACTTGTCTTTTTCCCCACAACTTTACTTTACGACTTTTTGCACACCCCAACATCAAGCAATACTTTCCAAAGGCATTTCAGAGCAAGTTCCTTTCTTAATGTCCCTCCTAAACCCATTTTACAAGTTGAAGCATCCATCCTTTTCACCCACAACTTTACTTTACAGCTTTTTGGATACCTCAACCCCAAGCAATACTTTTCAAAAGACATTTCAGAACAAGTTCTTTTCTTAATCTCCCTTTTAAACACATTTTACAACTTGAAGCATCCATCCTTTTCACTCACAATTTTACTTTACAGCTTTTTGGATATCTCAAAACCAAGCAATACATTTCAAAAGGCATTTCAGAGCAAGTTCTTTTCTTAATGTGCCTCCTAAACCCATTTTACAAGTTGAAGCATCCATCCTTTTCACCCACAACTTTACTTTACAGCTTTTTGGATACCTAAACACCAGGCAATACTTTCAAAAGGCATTTCAGAGCAAGTTCCTTTCTTAATATCCCTCCTAAACCCATTTTACAAGTTGAAGTACCCATCCATTTCACCCACAACTTTACTTTACAGATTTTTGGATAAGTCAACACCAAGCAATACTTTCAAAAGGCATTTCAGAGCAAGTTGTTTTCTTAATGTCCCTCCTAAACTCATTTTACAACTTGAAGTACCCATCCTTTTCACCCACAACTTTACTTTAAAGCCTTTAGGATACCTCAACACCAAGCAATACTTTTTTTTTACATCAGAATGTCATGAAACACTTAAAACACAAAAAATTCATATTTAATATTTTCCAACTTCAAAATGGGAATGATATAGATATGTTTATCGCAACTTTTACTATTATAAAAATAATGTTTGTAGTGACCAATTTTTTTTAAAACTTTTTTTTTAAATTTTGTTTTAACTTTTTATCTTTTTTGTTAAACTTTTTTTTAAATCTCTTAGAATGTCATGAAACACACTTAAAACATAAGAAATTCACATTTAATATTTTCCAACTTCTAAATGGGCACACACAAAAACACACACACACACACACACACACAAACAAATAAACAACCAAAAAAAATTACACAAAAACAAAAACTTAAAAAAAAAAACACAATTTACACACACAAAAACTTAACCACACACGGAAACATACACACACACACAAAAACATACACACACACACACAATTTCATACTCGAACACAAAAACTTAATCCACCACAAAAACATACACACACACAAAATAATAAACACACACGAAAAATTACACACACACACAAAATCATACGAACACACACAAACTTAGACACACACAAAAACTCAAACACACACACAAAAACTTACACACACAAAAAAACTTACAACCAAATGTACAAACTTACAGACACACACAAAAACTTACACACACAAAAAATTATACGCAATCAAACAAGCTTACACACACACACAAAACATACACACACACACAAAAACTTACACACACACAAAAACTTACACACACACACACAAAAACATACACACACAAAAACAATTAAAAAAACAAGAAAAATAGCAAACACATATAAACTTACACACACACAAAAACTTACACACACACAAACAAACTTACATACACACAAAAAACTTAAACAAACACAAAAACTTAAACACACAAAAAAACTTAACACACAAACACACAAAAACTTACACCCACACAAAAACTTACACACACACACAAACTTACACACACACAAACACAAAATCTTACACACACAAAAACACTTACAGACACACAAAAAAACTTAGACACACACAGAAAAACTTACACACACACACACACACTTACACACACACAAAAACTTACACACACACAAAAACTTACACACACATAAAAACTTACACACACAAAAACACTCACACAAACAAAAATTTACACACACACACAAAAAGCTTACACACACACACAAAAACTTACACACACACAAAAACATACACACACACAAAAACATACACACACACACAAAAACTTACACACACACACACACAAACTTACACACACACAAAAACTTACACTCACATAAAACTTACACACACACAAAAACTTACACACACACAAAAACTTACACACACACAAAAACATCACACACACAAACAAACATACACACACACAAAAACATACACACACACAACCACTTGACCACCCACAAAAACATACAAACACAAACACAACTACACACACACAAAAACATGAACGAACACAAAAACTCACAAGAGCACAAACATACACACACACACAAAATCTTACACACACACAAAAACTTGCACACACACAAAAACTTACACACACACAAAAACTTACACACAAAAAAAAACATACACACACAAAACATACACAAACACAAAACTTATACACACACAAAAACTTAAAAACATACAAAAACTTACACACACAAAAAAACTTAAGCAGAAACAAAAAATTACACACAAAAAAAAACTTAAACACACACAAAAACTTCCTCACACACAACAACATACCAAAGCAATCAATCAAGCACCCATACTATCTAATCTCAAAAAAATATAGCTTACAAAAATACAAAATCTTACACACACACAAGCTCAAACCATCAAAAATCATCATACACACACATAATCACTAACTAACACACTCAAAAACTTACACACACACAAAAACTTACACACACACACAAAAAATTACACACACAAACAAAAACATAAACTGAAACAAACACATACACACACACACAATAAAATAAACACACAAAAATTAATACACACACAAAAAACTTACACACACACAAAAACAAACACCACCAAAAAAACTTTACCACGCATACAATCTTACACACACACAAAAACTTACACACACACAAAAACATACACACACACACAAAAACTTACAGCTTTTTGGATATCTCAATACAATGAAATACGTTTTAAAAGTCGTTTCACAGCAAGTTCTTTTCTTAATTTCTCTCCTAAACCTATTTTACAAATTGTAGTATTCGTCCTTTTCACCAACAACTTTACAGCTTTTTTGACAATTCGTCTAAATTTGATTCTGATGTTTCTAAAGCTCTACGTCTTAGCGCTTTAGAAATATTTAAAAAAGCTTTCAATGAAAAATTTTGGAAATTTCTAGTTTGGGGGGAAAGGGGATTTCAAAAATCTCTTCTCACGACATAAATGGTCCTCTCAAGTCAAGCCTGTTAATTGTAGCGCTCTATCTATTAGGACTTTAGAAATATTTAAGCCCGTAAAAGTTGGGTTGGCGTGTGCCGCTATGAAATTTACACATAAAGCCGGTAAAAGTTGAGCGGCTAGGTTAGGTTAGGTTAGACATGATTATTAACTTAAATTGGGTTAATTGGCGCACGCCACAATAAAAATTATATATAAGGCCAGTAAAAGTTGGGATGGCGCGCGCCACTATGAAATTTATACATAAAGCCAGTAAAAGTTGGGAAGGTTAGATTAGGCTAGGTCTGGCTAGATTAGGTTAGGCTAGTTCAGGCTAGAATAGGTTAGGTTAAGTGTTACTTAGGTTAGGTTAGGCTAGATTAAGTTAGGTTAGATTAGGTGGCTAGTTCAGGCTAGATTAGGTTAGGTTAGGTTACGTCAGGCTAGATTAGGTTAGGCTAAGTCGCGCTTAGGTTAGGTTAGGCTAGATTAAGTTAGGTTAGGTTAGGTTAGGTTAGGTTAGCCTACGTACGCGCGTGTATGTAGGCTAACCTAACCTAACCTAATCTAACCTAACTTAATCTAGCCTAACCTAACCTAAGCACCACTTAGCCTAACCTAATCTAGCCTCACCTAACCTAACCTAATCTAGCCTGACCTAGCCACCTAATCTAACCTAACTTAATCTAGCCTAACCTAATCTAAGCGCCACTTAACCTAACCTAACCTAGCCTAACCTAACCTAACCTAATCTATCCTGACCTAGCCTAACCTAACCTAACCTTCCCAACTTTTACTGGCTTTATGTATAAATTTCATAGTGGCGCGCGCCACACCCACTTTTACTTGCTTTATGTATAAATTTCATTGTGACGTACACCAATTAACATAATATAATTTAATAATGTTGTCTAACCTAACCTACACTCCCACCTTTTACCGTCTATATGTATAAATTTGATAGTTGCGCACGCCACCCCAACTTTTAACGGCTGAACTATTTCTAAAGCACTAATACATAGAGCGCTAAAATATATCATAATCGACTTTAGAGGACAATTTATGCCATGGGAAGATATTTTTGAAATCCCCCTTCCCCCCACATCCGAAATTTCCAAAATTTTTCATTGAATGCTTTTTTTAATATTTCTAAAGCGGTAAGACATAGAGCCTTAGAAACATCAGAATCAACTTTAGACGAAATGTCCAAGAAGCTGTAAAGTTGTTGGTGAAAAGGACGGGTACTTCAAGTTGTAAAATGGGTTTAGGAGGGACAATAAGAAAAGAACTTGCTCTGAAATGCCTTTTGAAAAGTATTGCTTGGTGTTGAGGTATCCAAAAAGCTGTAATTTTGTGTGTGTGTTAGTTTTTGTGTGTGTTTAAGTTTGTATGCTTGTGTTATTTACTGTGTGTGGGATTTTTAGTTTTTTTGTGTGTGTGTAAGTTTTTGTGTGTGTGTAAGTTTTTGTGTGTGTGTGTGTAAGTTTTGTGTGTGTGTGTGTGTAAGTTTTTGTGTGTGTGTAAGTTTTTGTTTGTGTGTGAGTTTTTTTATTTGTTTAATTTTTTTTGTGTGTGTGAAGATTGTGTGTGTGTGTAATTTTTTGTGGGTGAGTGTAATTTTGTGTGTGTGTGTAAGATAGGTTGGGGTTTTATGTTTTGGTTTTAGGTTTAGTTTTTTTGTGTGTGGTTTAGTTTTTGGGTGTGTGTAAGTTTTTTAGTTTTTTTAAGTTTGTGTGGGCGTTTTAGTTTTTTTGTGTTTGTAAGTTTTTGTGTGTGTTTAAGTTTTTTTGTGTGTGTATGTTATTGTGCGAGTGTATGTGTCCGTGCTCTTGTGTGATGTTTGTTTTTGGGTAAGTTTTTATGTGTGTGTAAGTTTTTGTGTTTGTGTGTGTGTAAGTTTTTTTGTGTGTGTGTGTGTGTGTGTAAGTTTTTTTTTGTGTGTATAAGTTTTTATGTGTGTGTAAGTTTTTGTGTGTGTGTGTGTAATAATTTGTGTTTGTTTATTGGATTGTTTTTTTGTAAGTTTTTGTGTGTGTGTAATTTTGTTTTTGTGTGTATAATTTTGTGTGGGTGTGTGTTTTTGTTTTTGTGTGTGTGTATTTTTTTATGTGTGTGTTTGTTTTTGTGTGTGTGTATGTTTTTGCGTGATTGTTAGTTTTTGTGTGTGTGTGTAAGTTTTTGTGTGTGTGTGTGTAAGTTTTTTGTGTGTGTGTAAGTGTTTGTGATTTTGTAAGTTTCTGTATGTGTGTAAGTTTTTGTGTGTGTGTGTAAGTTTTTGTGTGTGTGTAGTTGCTCTTTTTGGTGTATTTTTTTCTGTTTGTGTATAAGTTTTTGTTTGTGTCTGTGTAAGTTTTGGTTTGTGTGTGTTTTTTTTTGTGTGTGTGTTTTTAAGTTTTTTTGTGTTTGTTATTTTTTGTGTGTGTGTGTAATTTTGCGTACTGTTTTAATTTTTTGGTTTCTTTTAAGTGGTTATGCGAGTTTAATAGTTTGGGTGAGTTTGTTAGTTTTTTTTTGTGTGTTTGGGTGTTAGTTTTTGTGTGTGTGTGTAAGCTTTTGTGTGTGTGTGTAAATTTCTGTGTGTGTGTAAGTTTTGTGTGTGTTTTAGTTTATATGTGTTTGTGTAAGTTTTTGTGTGTGTGTAAGCTTTTGTGTGTGTGTGCAAGTTTTT